>NC_068456.1:24495867-24648367 GCF_023373465.1 Oncorhynchus keta
CATCTCTGATGCATGACAGGCCTGAAAACAACACCATCTCTGATGCATGACCGGAATGAAAACAACACCATCTCTGATGCATGACCGGAATGAAAACAACACCATCTCTGATGCATGACAGGCCTGAAAACAACATCATCTCTGATGCATGACCGGAATGAAAACAACACCATCTCTGATGCATGACAGGCCTGAAAACAACACCATCTCTGATGCATGACAGGCCTGAAAACAACATCATCTCTAATGTATGACAGATTGAAAACAACACCATCTCTGATGCATGACTGGAATGAAAACAACACCATCTCTGATGCATGACCGGAATGAAAACAACACCATCTCTAATGCATGACAGGCCTGAAAACAACATCATTTCTAATGTATGACAGGTTGAAAACAACACCATCTCTGATGCATGACCGGAATGAAAACAACACCATCTCTGATGAATGAAAACAACACATCTCTGATGTATGCCTGAAAACAACAAAACATGACATGAAAACAACATCTCTGATGATGACAGGTTGAAAACAACACCATCTCTGATGTATGACCTGAAAACAACACCATCTCTGATGATGCATGACCTGATGAATGAAAACAACACCATCTCTGATGCATGACAGGAATGAAAACAACACCATCTCTGATGAAAACAACACCATCTCATGACAGGCCTGAAAACAACATCATCTCTGATGACATGATCTCTGATGAAGGTTGAAAACAACACCATCTCTGATGAAAACAACATCATCTCTGATGTATGACAGGCCTGAAAACAACACCATCTCTGATGCATGACAGGCCTGAAAACAACACCATCTCATCTGAAAACAACATCATCTCTGATGTATGACAGAAAACAACATCATTGATGTAAGACAGGTTGAAAACAACATCATCTCTGATGCATGACTGGAATGAAAACAACACCATCTCTGATGCATGACTGATGGAATGATCTCTGAAACAGGTTGAAAAAACACATCATCTCTGATGAATGACAGGTTGAAAATGCCAGGTTGAAAACAACATCATTTCTCATCTCTGATGTATGACAGGTTGAAAACAACACCATCTCTGATATGACAGGTTGAAAACAACATCATCTCTGATGTATGAAGGTTGAAAACAACACCATCTCTGATGACATGATCTCTGATGTATGAAGGTTGAAAACAACACCATCTCTGATGCATGACTGAAGGTTGAAAAAACACATCATCTCTGATGATGACAGGTTGAAAACAACATCATCTCTGATGTATGACAGGTTGAAAACAACACCATCTCTGATGAATGACAGGTTGAAAACAACATAATCTCTGATGTATGACAGGTTGAAACAAAACAACACCATCATCTCTGATGTATGACAGGTTGAAAACAACATCATCTCTGATGTAAGACAGGTTGAAAACAACATCATCTCTGATGTAAGACAGGCCTGAAAACAGGTTGAAAATGACACCATCTCTGATGTATGACAAAAAACACCATCTCTGATGTATGACAGGCCTGAAAACAACACCATCTCTGATGTATGACAGGTTGAAAACAACATCATCTCTGATGTATGACAGGTTGAAAACAACATCATCTCTGATGTAAGACAACACCATCTCTGATTGAAAACAACATCATCTCTGATGTATGACAGGCCTGAAAACAACACCATCTCTGATGAATGACAGGCCTGAAAACAACACCATCTCTGATGTATGACAGGTTGAAAACAACATCATCTCTGATGTATGACAGGTTGAAAACAACATCATCTCTGATGTAAGACAGGTTGAAAACAACATCATCTCTGATGTAAGACAGGCCTGAAAACAACACCATCTCTGATGAATGACAGGCATGAAAACAACACCATCTCTGATGAATGACAGGCTTGAAAACAACACCATCTCTGATGTATGACAGGTTGAAAACAACATCATCTCTGATGTATGACAGGTTGAAAACAACATCATCTCTGATGTAAAACAGGTTGAAAACAACATCATCTCTGATGTATGACAGGTTGAAAACAACATCATCTCTGATGTAAGACAGGTTGAAAACAACATCATCTCTGATGTATGACAGGTTGAAAACAACATCATCTCTGATGTATGACAGGTTGAAAAAACAACATCATCTCTGATGTGACAGGTTGAAAATGACAGGTTGAAAACAACATCATCTCTGATGTATGACAGGTTGAAAACAACATCATCTCTGATGTATGACAGGTTGAAAACAAAACAACATCATCTCTGATGTATGACAGGTTGAAAACAACATCATCTCTGATGTATGACAGGTTGAAAAACAACATATGTATGACAGGTTGAAAACAACATCATCTCTGATGTATGACAGGTTGAAAACAACATCATCTCTGATGTATGACAGGTTGAAAACAACATAATCTCTGATGTATGACAGGTTGAAAACAACACCATCTCTGATGTATGACAGGTTGAAAACAACATCATCTCTGATGTATGACAGGTTGAAAACAACATCATCTCTGATGTATGACAGGTTGAAAACAACATCATCTCTGATGTATGACAGGTTGAAAACAACATAATCTCTGATGTATGACAGGTTGAAAATGACACCATCTCTGAGACAGGTTGAAAACAACACCATCTCTGATGTATGACAGGTTGAAAAGGTTGAAAACAACATCATCTCTGATGTATGACAGGTTGAAAACAACATCATCTCTGATGTATGACAGGTTGAAAACAACATCATCTCTGATGTATGACAGGTTGAAAACAACATCATCTCTGATGTATGACAGGTTGAAAACAACATCATCTCTGATGTAATGACAGGTTGAAAACAACATCATCTCTGATGTATGACAGGTTGAAAACAACATCATCTCTGATGTATGACAGGTTGAAAACAACATGACATCTCTGATGTAAGACAGGTTGAAAACAACATCATCTCTGATGTATGACAGGTTGAAAACAACATCATCTCTGATGTATGACAGGTTGAAAACAACATCATCTCTGATGTATGACAGGTTGAAAACAACATCATCTCTGATGTATGACAGGTTGAAAACAACATAATCTCTGATGTAAGACAGGTTGAAAACAACATCATCTCTGATGTATGACAGGTTGAAAACAACATCATCTCTGATGTAAGACAGGTTGAAAACAACACCATCTCTGATGTATGACAGGTTGAAAACAACATCATCTCTGATGTATGACAGGTTGAAAACAACATCATCTCTGATGTATGACAGGTTGAAAACAACATCATCTCTGATGTATGACAGGTTGAAAACAACATCATCTCTGATGTATGACAGGTTGAAAACAACATCATCTCTGATGTATGACAGGTTGAAAACAACACCATCTCTGATGTATGACAGGTTGAAAACAACATCATCTCTGACAGGTTGAAAACAACACCATCTCTGATGTATGACAGGTTGAAAACAACACCATCTCTGATGTAAGACAGGTTGAAAATGACATCATCTCTGATGTATGACAGGTTGAAAACAACACCATCTCTGATGTATGACAGGTTGAAAAACAACCATCTCTGATGTATGACAGGTTGAAAACAACATCATCTCTGATGTATGACAGGTTGAAAACAACATCATCTCTGATGTAAGACAAAACAACATCATCTCTGATGTATGACAGGTTGAAAACAACATAATCTCTGATGTATGACAGGTTGAAAACAACATCATCTCTGATGTATGACAGGTTGAAAACAACATCATCTCTGATGTAAGACAGGTTGAAAACAACATCATCTCTGATGTATGACAGGTTGAAAACAACATCATCTCTGATGTATGACAGGTTGAAAACAACATCATCTCTGATGTATGACAGGTTGAAAACAACATCATCTCTGATGTATGACAGGTTGAAAACAACATCATCTCTGATGTATGACAGGTTGAAAACAACATCATCTCTGATGTATGACAGGTTGAAAATGACACCATCTCTGATGTATGACAGGTTGAAAACAACATCATCTCTGATGTATGACAGGTTGAAAACAACATCATCTCTGATGTATGACAGGTTGAAAACAACATCATCTCTGATGTATGACAGGTTGAAAACAACATCATCTCTGATGTATGACAGGTTGAAAACAACACCATCTCTGATGTAAGACAGGTTGAAAACAACATCATCTCTGATGTATGACAGGTTGAAAACAACATCATCTCTGATGTATGACAGGTTGAAAACAACATCATCTCTGATGTATGACAGGTTGAAAACAACATCATCTCTGATGTATGACAGGTTGAAAACAACATCATCTCTGATGTATGACAGGTTGAAAACAACATCATCTCTGATGTATGACAGGTTGAAAACAACATCATCTCTGATGTATGACAGGTTGAAAACAACATCATCTCTGATGTATGACAGGTTGAAAACAACATCATCTCTGATGTATGACAGGTTGAAAACAACATCATCTCTGATGTATGACAGGTTGAAAACAACATAATCTCTGATGTATGACAGGTTGAAAATGACACCATCTCTGATGTAAGACAGGTTGAAAATGACACCATCTCTGATGTATGACAGGTTGAAAACAACATCATCTCTGATGTATGACAGGTTGAAAACAACATCATCTCTGATGTATGACAGGTTGAAAACAACATCATCTCTGATGTAAGACAGGTTGAAAACAACATCATCTCTGATGTAAGACAGGTTGAAAACAACACCATCTCTGATGTATGACAGGTTGAAAATGACACCATCTCTGATGTAAGACAGGCCTGAAAACAACACCATCTCTGATGTATGACAGGTTGAAAACAACATCATCTCTGATGTATGACAGGTTGAAAACAACATCATCTCTGATGTATGACAGGTTGAAAACAACATCATCTCTGATGTATGACAGGTTGAAAATGACACCATCTCTGATGTATGACAGGCCTGAAAACAACATAATCTCTGATGTATGACAGGTTGAAAACAACACCATCTCTGATGTATGACAGGTTGAAAACAACATCATCTCTGATGTATGACAGGTTGAAAACAACACCATCTCTGATGTATGACAGGTTGAAAACAACACCATCTCTGATGTAAGACAGGTTGAAAATGACATCATCTCTGATGTATGACAGGTTGAAAACAACACCATCTCTGATGTAAGACAGGTTGAAAATGACACCATCTCTGATGTATGACAGGTTGAAAACAACATCATCTCTGATATATGACAGGTTGAAAACAACATCATCTCTGATGTAAGACAGGTTGAAAACAACATCATCTCTGATGTAAGACAGGTTGAAAACAACATCATCTCTGATGTATGACAGGTTGAAAACAACATCATCTCTGATATATGACAGGTTGAAAACAACATCATCTCTGATGTAAGACAGGTTGAAAACAACATCATCTCTGATGTATGACAGGTTGAAAACAACATCATCTCTGATATATGACAGGTTGAAAACAACATCATCTCTGATGTATGACAGGTTGAAAACAACATCATCTCTGATGTAAGACAGGTTGAAAACAACATCATCTCTGATGTATGACAGGTTGAAAACAACACCATCTCTGATGTAAGACAGGTTGAAAATGACACCATCTCTGATGTATGACAGGTTGAAAACAACATCATCTCTGATGTATGACAGGTTGAAAACAACATAATCTCTGATGTAAAACAGGTTGAAAACAACATCATCTCTGATGTAAGACAGGTTGAAAACAACATCATCTCTGATGTAAGACAGGTTGAAAACAACACCATCTCTGATGTATGACAGGTTGAAAATGACACCATCTCTGATGTAAGACAGGCCTGAAAACAACACCATCTCTGATGTATGACAGGTTGAAAACAACATCATCTCTGATGTATGACAGGTTGAAAACAACATCATCTCTGATGTATGACATCTCTGATGTTGAAAACAACATCATCTCTGATGTATGACAGGTTGAAAAATGACACCATCTCTGATGTATGACAGGCCAGGTTGAAAACAACATCATCTCTGATGTATGACAGGTTGAAAACAACACCATCTCTGAATGACAGGTTGAAAACAACATCATCTCTGATGTATGACAGGTTGAAAACAACACCATCTCTGATGTATGACAGGTTGAAAACAACACCATCTCTGATGTAAGACAGGTTGAAAACAAAAATGACATCATCTCTGATGTATGACAGGTTGAAAACAACACCATCTCTGATGTAAGACAGGTTGAAAATGACACCATCATCTCTGATGTATGACAGGTTGAAAACAACATCATCTCTGATATATGACAGGTTGAAAACAACATCATCTCTGATGTAAGACAGGTTGAAAACAACATCATCTCTGATGTAAGACAGGTTGAAAACAACATCATCTCTGATGTATGACAGGTTGAAAACAACATCATCTCTGATATATGACAGGTTGAAAACAACATCATCTCTGATGTAAGACAGGTTGAAAACAACATCATCTCTGATGTATGACAGGTTGAAAACAACATCATCTCTGATATATGACAGGTTGAAAACAACATCATCTCTGATGTATGACAGGTTGAAAACAACATCATCTCTGATGTAAGACAGGTTGAAAACAACATCATCTCTGATGTATGACAGGTTGAAAACAACACCATCTCTGATGTAAGACAGGTTGAAAATGACACCATCTCTGATGTATGACAGGTTGAAAACAACATCATCTCTGATATATGACAGGTTGAAAACAACACCATCTCTGATGTAAGACAGGTTGAAAACAACACCATCTCTGATGTATGACAGGCCTGAAAACAACATCATCTCTGATGTATGACAGGTTGAAAACAACACCATCTCTGATGTATGACAGGTTGAAAACAACATCATCTCTGATGTAAGACAGGTTGAAAACAACATCATCTCTGATGTATGACAGGTTGAAAACAACATCATCTCTGATATATGACAGGTTGAAAACAACATCATCTCTGATGTAAGACAGGTTGAAAACAACATCATCTCTGATGTATGACAGGTTGAAAACAACATCATCTCTGATATATGACAGGTTGAAAACAACATCATCTCTGATGTATGACAGGTTGAAAACAACATCATCTCTGATGTAAGACAGGTTGAAAACAACATCATCTCTGATGTATGACAGGTTGAAAACAACACCATCTCTGATGTAAGACAGGTTGAAAATGACACCATCTCTGATGTATGACAGGTTGAAAACAACATCATCTCTGATATATGACAGGTTGAAAACAACACCATCTCTGATGTAAGACAGGTTGAAAACAACACCATCTCTGATGTATGACAGGCCTGAAAACAACATCATCTCTGATGTATGACAGGTTGAAAACAACACCATCTCTGATGTATGACAGGTTGAAAACAACATCATCTCTGATGTATGACAGGTTGAAAACAACACCATCTCTGATGTAAGACAGGTTGAAAATGACACCATCTCTGATGTATGACAGGTTGAAAACAACATCATCTCTGATATATGACAGGTTGAAAACAACACCATCTCTGATGTAAGACAGGTTGAAAACAACACCATCTCTGATGTATGACAGGCCTGAAAACAACATCATCTCTGATGTATGACAGGTTGAAAATGACACCATCTCTGATGTATGACAGGTTGAAAACAACATCATCTCTGATGTATGACAGGTTGAAAACAACATCATCTCTGATGTATGACAGGTTGAAAATGACACCATCTCTGATGTATGACAGGTTGAAAACAACATCATCTCTGATGTATGACAGTTTGAAAATGACACCATCTCTGATGTATGACAGGTTGAAAATGACACCATCTCTGATGTATGACAGGTTGAAAACAACATCATCTCTGATGTATGACAGGTTGAAAACAACATCATCTCTGATGTATGACAGGTTGAAAACAACATCATCTCTGATGTAAGACAGGTTGAAAACAAACTCATCTCTGATGTATGACAGGCCTGAAAACAACATCATCTCTGATGTATGACAGGTTGAAAATGACACCATCTCTGATGTATGACAGGTTGAAAACAACATCATCTCTGATGTAAGACAGGTTGAAAACAACATCATCTCTGATGTAAGACAGTATTGAAAACGCCACCATCTTATTCCTGTTGGTGAAATCCTGTCATAGTATTCCCCACCAGGAAGCCAAACCCACTGGGCAAAACATTATTTAATTTAAACCAGAAACATCTATGCGATGACATAGTCATAAAGATAAGGGCATTTCATAGTTTCTTCACCCAACTTTTTTATTGTATTTTAAAAATATTTTTAAAATGGCTCCTTTTTCTCCCCAATTTTGTGGTATCCAATTGGTAGTTACAGTCTTGTCTCATCGCTGCAACTCCCGTACGGACTCGGGAGAGGCGTGCATCCTTAAAACGCAGCCCAGTCGCACTGCTTCTTGACACAATGCCCACTTAACCCAGAAGTGCTTCCTGGTCTAAAACAACTAGCATGCACTGCGCCCAGCCCGCCACAGGAGTCACTAGTGAGCGATGGGACAAGAACATCCCTGTCGTCCAAACCCTCCCCTAACCTGGACAACGCTGGGCCATTTTTTCATCGCCCCATGGGCCTGGACTCAAACCAGGATCTCTAGTGGCACAGCTAGCACTGTGATGCAGTGCCTTAAGACAACTGCGCCACTCCAGAGGCCACTTTCACCTGACTTTTAACCTAAATACATGCCCATTAGGTACAGAAGTCAATATAACGTCTATTCCACGTTGGTTCATTGTAATTTCATTAAATTACGTGGAAACAACGTTGATTCAACCAGCGTGTGTCCAGTGGGTGATAAAAAATGTTTTCTTCATTTAAAGTTGAATTCACATTAGTTGACAAATCAACCAAACGTAAATCAAAACTAGATGTTGAACTGACGTCTTTGCCCAGTGAGACGTAATACCTATGGGGCTATCCATATTCCTAATCGGGCAAACCAGGGACCGGGACCGGGACCAAATGCCTTAGGACGGCATTGACATGAAGCAAGTGTATAATTGACCTGTTGCGTGATATCAGCAGCACACCCACAGTGCTGGAGCGGTCATGTGTTATCTGTTCCACTGCGGAGCTACTGAGGTAAATATTACAGAGCAGGGGTTACTGGGTAACGTTAGGGACAGGTTCAGTATGGCTGAGGGTAATACATTCCTACCCCCTATCATTATTCATCCCTGTAACGCCCCGTCGGGCTGTAACACCCCGTCGGGCACGACCGCATATGAAAAGGCCCTCCGTGTGTTTCGGTGAGATTAAAGAGGACTGGTAGAAAAGATCAGAGAGGGCCCGCGCATTATTCCCATGATGCCTTGCAATCCAGGTGGCTGTTTCTGGAGATGAGAGTGGACCAGACACGGACGGTCTGAGATTAAGGTGTCACGGAGCTGAGCCACAGGACACTGAGCAGAGGCACGTAGAGGAGATATCAACGGTGGATGTATCAGAGGAACTCCAGAGAATATCAGGTAGAGATATCAACGGTGGATGTATCAGAGGAACCAGAGAATATCAGGTAGAGATATCAATGGTGGATGTATCAGAGGAACTCCAGAGAATATCAGGTAGAGATATCAACAGTGGATGTATCAGAGGAACTCCAGAGAATATCAGGTAGAGATATCAACGGTGGATGTATCAGAGGAACTCCAGAGAATATCAGGTAGATATATCAACGGTGGATGTATCAGAGGAACTCCAGAGAATATCAGGTAGAGATATCAACGGTGGATGTATCAGAGGAACTCCAGAGAATATCAGGTAGATATATCAACAGTGGATGTATCAGAGGAACTCCAGAGAATATCAGGTAGAGATATCAACGGTGGATGTATCAGAGGAACTCCAGAGAATATCAGGTAGAGATATCAACGGTGGATGTATCAGAGGAACTCCAGAGAATATCAGGTAGATATATCAAGTATAGATATACCCCTTAAGCCTACAATGAGGCTCCAGGTTTCAGACAATCCAGTGGGTGTGTGAATACACTTTTATTGTAGTTGCACATTCTAATTCACATGCCAGGCTCACATAGATGATAGGAGACATACTGACAACAAGAAGTAAGAGACTATCCATAGAGATGAAGGGAGTGATAACGAGGGAGCGATAGAGAGAGATAGAAGGAGCGATAGAGAGAAAACAGCAGAATCCTCCTTTGGCATCTAAAACAACTCCTAAATCTAAATCCTCCTTTGGCATCACACAGAGGACGTCTCAAAGCCTTTTTTGGAACGTTCCTCTTCCAAATGTATTCCAGATATGCGGTGTATGTAAACAGAGAGGAGCTCATTCTTGTCGGGCGGCGGTCGGCAGGGTGAGGAAGAGAAGCCATGTTCTGATTTTGGAGCTGTGCCATAATGCTGCATCTGTGCTAAGCCCCTGCCCAACATTCTGGATTTAAGAGGGGGACTTTTTAGGTCTCTCTCCCTCCCACTCTCTCCCTCTCACTCTCTCTGTGTCTGAGAAGGTTGAAAATGCAGTCACATAAAAGGCCCATCTAAGCATGAAATGGTTTCACTTTACTACAGACGAAACACTTGACCACATACTGCAAATGCAGTCGCTGTGGTTACCCTCAGCACTCCACTAATAGAATAATGAGCTAAGCTGTGGGCTTGTTTTGCATCGGTGGCAGGTGTCTTTACTGGCTGAAGTGAATTCATTCAGTACCAGTTAAAAGTTTGGACACAGCTACTCATTCAAGGGTTTTTCTTTATTTGTACTATTTTCTACATTGTAGAATAATAGTGAAGACATCAAAACTATGAAATAACACATGGAAAGCATTCCAGGTTACTATCTCATAAAGCTGGTTGAGAGAATGCCAAGAGTGTGCAAATCTGTCAAGGCAAAGGGTGGATACTTTGAAGAATCTCAAATTGATTTGTTTAACACTTTTTTGGCTACTACATGATTCCATATGTGTTATTTCATAGTTTAATGTCTTCACTATCATGCTACAATGAATGAGTAGCTGTGTCCAAACTTTTGACTTGGACTGTACATCAAACAAAGACACACACAATCACACCTTACGCTACAAACAAACGTGATAATGTGCTCTCATAAACAGACAAACATTACTTGTACACACATGCTCTGTCTCACACACAAACAGTCGCACAGACGCACACACACACACAAACATTTGCACACTCTACAGCACTCTATTCCCATTGACTAATGTGGATAAATGGCCTTCTATAGAACCATGGCACTATCTTCTCAAGAATGAATATAAAAATAAGTGCATTAGAAGGCTCATAACCATTTATAAAAGCCACTTAACTGTGAAGGTGAGGGAATGAAGTAACATTTTTATCAAAGATTATCTGTGTCCTCCTCCCTTTCAAAACCCTTCAATCCAGGGCATTTATTCACAAAGAGTCTCAAAGTAGGAGAGCTGATATAGGATCTGTTTAGCCTTTTAGAATAAGAGGACATACACAGGGGGGGATCTGATCCTAGATCAGCACTCCTAGTCTGAGATATTTTGTGAAGGTCCATAATCTCTGGAAATAGTACAGTAGCAGAGGAGAAGTCTGGTCTCCATCTACAGACAATATGAATGTGTATGGGACAGACAGTACTAGACATCATCCTCATCACACTGTCTCCACGAGGTGAGTTCTACAGTAGGGGAGTGTTCTAGGCGTGTGCTGAATATTAGAGGAATCACTCAAAACTATTTTCTCTCTTTCTCAGGAAGTCATGACTTATCCCATCCCAACTCACTGTAAAAAGTGTCACTTCTGAGCCACCTTAGTGGAGATAAGTGCCCAGGAGGGGAGAGAGAGAGCAGTGGAGTCAGGATGGAGCCCCTGAGCTTGTCATTTTAATCCAGGCAGAAAAAAAATTGGTAAAAGCAGGATAAAATCCAGGAACACTTAAAAGTTCCACTTTGGAATAAGAGGCCATTTACTGACCATTCAGGGATAATGGTTACATGACAGTTCAGGGATAATGGTTACATAACAGTTCAGGGATAATGGTTACATGACAGTTCAGGGATAATGGTTACATAACAGTTCAGGGATAATGGTTACATGACAGTTCAGGGATAATGGTTACATGACAGTTCAGGGATAATGATTACATGACAGTTCAGGGATAATGGTTACATGACAGTTCAGGGATAATGGTTACATAACAGTTCAGGGATAATGGTTACATGACAGTTCAGGGATAATGGTTACATAACAGTTCAGGGATAATGGTTACATAACAGTTCAGGGATAATGGTTACATAACAGTTCCGGGATAATGGTTACATAACAGTTCAGGGATAATGGTTACATGACAGTTCAGGGATAATGGTTACATGACAGTTCAGGGATAATGGTTACATTAGCCTAGTGGTTAGAGTGTTGGACTAGTAACCGAAAGGTTGCAAGTTAAAATCCCTGAGCTGACAAGGTACAAATCTGTTGTTCTTCCCCTGAACAGGCAGTTTAACCCACTCATTGAAAATAACTGACTTGCCTAGTTAAATAAAGGTAACAGTTCAGGGATAATGGTTACATGACAAGTGGATTGAAGTTTGGAAGTTTAAGTACTTTAAGGAAAAACTTAGACTTTGTGTGTGTGTGTGTGTGTGTGTGTGTGTGTGTGTGTGTGTGTGTGTGTGTGTGTGTGTGTGTGTGTGTGTGTGTGTGTGTGTGTGTGTGTGTGTGTGTGTGTGTGTGTGTGTGTGTGTGTGTGTGCATTCATGTCTATGAGATGTGAAGTGCTCACATATTCCAATAAGTATGCATACTGTATGTGTTGACGCTTGAGTGGTAGTTGATCGTAACATGACAACTGGATTGAGAAGTGTGTATGTACAGTTAATTGTGTATGAGAGAGAGAGAGGAGGGAGGGAGAGAGAGATGTGGGGATGGAGAGAGGTGGGGAAGGAGAGAGAGAGAAACATAAATTTCAACATACCAATTAGGATTTGGCTAAAAATACTTGAATCAGTCATAGAGCCCATTGCCCTTTATGGTTGTGAGGTCTGGGGTCCGCTCACCAACCAAGACTTCACAAAATGGGACAAACACCAAATTGAGACTCTGCACGCAGAATTCTGCAAAAATATCCTCTGTGTACAACGTAAAACACCAAATAATGCATGCAGAGCAGAATTAGGCCGATACCCACTAATTATCAAAATCCAGAAAAGAGCCATTAAATTCTACAACCACCTAAAAGGAAGCGATTCACAAACCTTCCATAACAAAGCCATCACCTACAGAGAGATGAACCTGGAGAAGAGTCCCCTAAGCAAGCTGGTCCTGGGGCTCTGTTCACAAACACAAACACACCCTACAGAGCCCCAGGACAACAGCACAATTAGACCCAACCAAATCATGAGAAAACAAAAAGATAATTACTTAACACATTGGAAAGAATTAACAAAAAAACAGAGCAAACTAGAATGCTATTTGGCCCTACACAGAGAGTACACAGCGGCAGAATACCTGACCACTGTGACTGACCCAAAATTAAGGAAAGCTTTGACTATGTACAGACTCAGTGAGCATAGCCTTGCTATTGAGAAAGGCCGCCGTAGGCAGACATGGCTCTCAAGAGAAGACAGGCTATGTGCTCACTGCCCACAAAATGAGGTGGAAACTGAGCTGCACTTCCTAACCTCCTGCCCAATGTATGACCATATTAGAGATACATATTTCCCCCAGATCACACAGATCCACAAAGAATTCGAAAACAAATCCAATTTTGAAAAACTCCCATATCTACTGGGTGAAATTCCACAGTGTGCCATCACAGCAGCAAGATTTGTGACCTGTTGCCACGAGAAAAGGGCAACCAGTGAAGAACACACACCATTGTAAATACAACCCATATTTATGCTTATTTATTTTATCTTGTGTCCTTTAACTATTTGTACATTGTATATATATATATATATATATATATATATATATATATATATATATATATATATATATATATATATATATATATATATATATATATATATATATATATATATATATATGACATTTGTAATGTCTTTACTGTTTTGAAACTTCTGTATGTGTAATGTTTACTGTTCATTTTTGTTGTTTTTCACCTTATATATTCACTTTGTATGTTGTCTACCTCACTTGCTTTGGCAATGTTAACACATGTTTCCCATGCCAATAAAGCCCTTGAATTGAATTGAATTGAATTGAGAGAGAGAGAGAGAGAGAGAGAGAGAGAGAGAGAGAGAGAGAGAGAGAGAGAGAGAGAGAGAGAGAGAGAGAGAGAGAGAGAGAGAGAGAGAGAGAGAGAGGATATTTGTATGGCTGGCTGTGTGTGTGTGTGTGTGTGTGTAGCCGTTGCATCAACCATGTCATAAGAGTGACTGTGCTGTGTCAGCAGTCTGAGATGGAAGCAGTGGAAAAGGTGCAGCAGGTCTCAGAAGACTCCAAGTTATTCTAATCTGTCCATTGGCAGCTCAGTGAAAATACCCCAAACAGCCACTAATCCTCTACAAAGACCTGCCTGATATCCATGCCAACTGCTTTGTTTCAGCTTTCAGCCTCTAGTCTAGTCTACTTACGAACTCGGTCTATTTCTTTTACTCTCTTTATCTGTCTCTCTCTATGTCTCTGTCTATCTCCCCTGTATCTGCCTCTCTCTATGTCTGTCTATCTCCCCTTTATCTGTCTCTGTCTATCTCCCCTTTATCTGTCTCTGTCTATGTCTCTGTCTATCTCCCCTGTATCTGCCTCTCTCTATGTCTGTCTATCTCCCCTTTATCTGTCTCTGTCTATCTCCCCTTTATCTGTCTCTCTCTATGTCTCTGTCTATCTCCCCTTTATCTGTCTCTCTCTATGTCTCTGTCTATCTCCCCTGTATCTGCCTCTCTCTATGTCTGTCTATCTCCCCTTTATCTGTCTCTGTCTATCTCCCCTTTATCTGTCTCTGTCTATCTCCCCTGTATCTGTCTCTCTCTATGTCTCTGTCTATCTCCCCTGTATCTGTCTCTGTCTATCTCCCCTGTATCTGTCTCTCTCTATGTCTCTGTCTATCTCCCCTTTATCTGTCTCTGTCTATCTCCCCTTTATCTGTCTCTCTCTATGTATCTGTCTATCTCCCCTGTATCTGTCTCTCTCTATGTCTCTGTCTATCTCCCCTTTATCTGTCTCTGTCTATCTCCCCTTTATCTGTCTCTCTCTATGTCTCTGTCTATCTCCCCTTTATCTGTCTCTGTCTATCTCCCCTTTATCTGTCTCTCTCTATGTCTCTGTCTATCTCCCCTTTATCTGTCTCTCTCTATGTCTCTGTCTATCTCCCCTTTATCTGTCTCTCTCTATGTCTCTGTCTATCTCCCCTGTATCTGTCTCTCTCTATGTCTCTGTCTATCTCCCCTGTATCTGTCTCTCTCTATGTCTCTGTCTATCTCCCCTTTATCTGTCTCTGTCTATCTCCCCTTTATCTGTCTCTGTCTATCTCCCCTGTATCTGTCTCTCTCTATGTCTCTGTCTATCTCCCCTTTATCTGTCTCTGTCTATCTCCCCTGTATCTGTCTCTGTCTATCTCCCCTTTATCTGTCTCTGTCTATCTCCCCTTTATCTGTCTCTGTCTATCTCCCCTTTATCTGTCTCTGTCTATGTCTCTGTCTATCTCCCCTGTATCTGTCTCTGTCTATCTCCCCTTTATCTGTCTCTGTCTATCTCCCCTTTATCTGTCTCTGTCTATCTCCCCTTTATCTGTCTCTGTCTATCTCCCCTTTATCTGTCTCTGTCTATCTCCCCTTTATCTGTCTCTGTCTATGTCTCTGTCTATCTCCCCTGTATCTGTCTCTGTCTATCTCCCCTTTATCTGTCTCTGTCTATCTCCCCTTTATCTGTCTCTGTCTATCTCCCCTTTATCTGTCTCTGTCTATCTCCCCTTTATCTGTCTCTGTCTATGTCTCTGTCTATCTCCCCTGTATCTGTCTCTGTCTATCTCCCCTGTATCTGTCTCTGTCTATCTCCCCTTTATCTGTCTCTGTCTATCTCCCCTTTATCTGTCTCTGTCTATCTCCCCTTTATCTGTCTCTCTCTATGTCTCTGTCTATCTCCCCTTTATCTGTCTCTGTCTATCTCCCCTGTATCTGTCTCTCTCTATGTCTCTGTCTATCTCCCCTTTATCTGTCTCTCTCTATGTCTCTGTCTATCTCCCCTTTATCTGTCTCTGTCTATCTCCCCTGTATCTGTCTCTCTCTATGTCTCTGTCTATCTCCCCTGTATCTGTCTCTGTCTATCTCCCCTTTATCTGTCTCTCTCTATGTCTCTGTATATCTCCCCTTTATCTGTCTCTCTCTATGTCTCTGTCTATCTCCCCTTTATCTGTCTCTCTCTATGTCTCTGTCTATCTCCCCTTTATCTGTCTCTGTCTATCTCCCCTGTATCTGTCTCTCTCTATGTATCTGTCTATCTCCCCTGTATCTGTCTCTCTCTATGTCTCTGTCTATCTCCCCTTTATCTGTCTCTCTCTATGTCTCTGTCTATCTCCCCTGTATCTGTCTCTCTCTATGTATCTGTCTATCTCCCCTGTATCTGTCTCTCTCTATGTCTCTGTCTATCTCCCCTTTATCTGTCTCTCTCTATGTCTCTGTCTATCTCCCCTGTATCTGTCTCTCTCTATGTCTCTGTCTATCTCCCCTTTATCTGTCTCTGTCTATCTCCCCTTTATCTGTCTCTCTCTATGTCTCTGTCTATCTCCCCTGTATCTGTCTCTCTCTGTGTCTCTGTCTATCTCCCCTTTATCTGTCTATCTCCCCTTTATCTGTCTCTCTCTATGTCTCTGTCTATCTCCCCTGTATCTGTCTCTCTCTATGTCTCTGTCTATCTCCCCTTTATCTGTCTCTCTCTATGTATCTGTCTATCTCCCCTTTATCTGTCTCTCTCTATGTCTCTGTCTATCTCCCCTTTATCTGTCTCTCTCTATGTCTCTGTCTATCTCCCCTGTATCTGTCTCTCTCTATGTCTCTGTCTATCTCCCCTTTATCTGTCTCTCTCTATGTCTCTGTCTATCTCCCCTTTATCTGTCTCTCTCTATGTCTCTGTCGATCTCCACCTCTCCCTTTTTCTCAGATTCTCAGATTCTCTTTTTCTCAGATTCTCAGATTTTTCTCAGATTCTATCTCATTTCTCCTCCTCCACATTATCTCTCTCTCCCTCTCTCTCCTTCTCTCTACCCCTCTCTCTCTCTCTCTGTCAAATGACTGACCCTCTTAATCTTCTCTCTTCTACTGACCTGGCTGTGCTGCCTCACTGCACCAACAAAAAAACAGGACAAAATGACAAAGCAAAAAACCACATCTCTGTCCTCCAAGTTCACTCAGTATGGAAGGAAAAATGGTGGAGGTTGAGAAAGTTTGACAAAGTTTGGTAATGAATGGTGTGGCTGTTGAACAAGTTGAGGAGACTAAATTACTTGATGTTACCTTGTATTGTAAACTGTCATGGTCAAAACATATAGATTCATGGTTTTAAAGATGGAGAGAGGTCGGTGCGTGATAAAGAGATGCTCTGCTTTTTTGACACCACACTCCACAAAGCAAGTCCTGCAGGCTCTAGTTTTGTCTTATCTTGATTATTTTCCAGTCATATGGTCCAGTGCTGCAAAGAAGGACCTAGTTAAGCTGCAGCTGGCCCAGAACAGAACGGCACGTCTTACAGTGAGACGCCACTGTAATCAGAGGGCTAATATCAATACTATGCATACCAGTCTCTCTTGGCTAAGAGTTGAGGAGAGACTGACTGAATCACTTCTTGTTTTTATAAAAAACATTAATGTGTTGGAAATTCCAAATGGTTTGCTTTGTCAACTTACACACAGCACTGACACACACATTTACCCCACCAGGCATGCGACCATATTGCGCAAGTGAACAGCAAACCTGGTTTAAAAAAACAGATAAAACAACACCTCACGGCACAACGCCTCTTTAAATTCATATAAATTGTAAAGTATTTTGTCATGTATTTTCGTAATGTGTCGGACCCCAGTAAGACTAGCTGTCGTCGTGGCCATTGGCTAATGGGGACCTTAATAAAATAAAACATCTAGCAGGGTGACAGCAGCAATGTTGCATGTAAACAGCCCAGGGTGACCACAAAGCCATGAAGTCAGTCCCATGAATACACACATACTGTACAATCACACTCCTGAAACTAGAGGTATAATGTACACAATTAGAGGTATAATGTACACAATTAGAGGTATAATGTACACATAGGTAAAATGTACACAACTTGAGGTACAATGTGCACAATTAGAGGTATAAGGTACACAACTAGAGGTATAATGTACACAATTAGAGGTATAATGTACGCAATTAGAGGTATAATGCACACAATTAGAGGTATAATGTACGCAATTAGAGGTATAATGTACACAACTAGAGGTATAATGTACACCTCTAGAGGTATAATGTACACATAGGTAAAATGTACACAACTTGAGGTACAATGTGCACAATTAGAGGTATAATGTACACAACTAGAGGAATAATGTACACAATTAGAGGAATAATGTACACAATTAGAGGTACAATGTACACAATTAGAGGTATAATGTACACAATTAGAGGTAAAATGTACACAATTAGAGGTATAATGTACACAATTAGAGGTATAATGTACACAATTAGAGGTATAATGTACGCAATTAGAGGTATAATGTATGCAATTAGAGGTCAAATGTACGCAATTAGAGGTAAAATTTACACAACTAGAGGTAAAATGTACACAATTAGAGGTATAATGTACGCAATTAGAGGTATAATGTACGCAATTAGAGTTCAAATGTACACAACTAGAGGTAAAATGTACACAATTACATGTATAATGTACGCAATTAGAGGTAAAATGTACACAATTAGAGGAATAATGTACACAATTAGAGGTAAAATGTACACAATTAGAGGTATAATGTACACAATTAGAGGTAAAATGTACACAATTAGAGGAATAATGTACACAATTAGAGGTATAATGTACGCAATTAGAGGTAAAATGTACACAATTAGAGGAATAATGTACACAATTAGAGGTAAAATGTACACAATTAGAG
Organism: Oncorhynchus keta; assembly: GCF_023373465.1. Classification (NCBI taxonomy): domain Eukaryota; kingdom Metazoa; phylum Chordata; class Actinopteri; order Salmoniformes; family Salmonidae; genus Oncorhynchus; species Oncorhynchus keta. The sequence goes on from NC_068456.1 coordinate 24,515,026, forward strand.
GTATAATGTACGCAATTAGAGGTAAAATGTACACAATTAAAGGAATAATGTACACAATTAGAGGTAAAATGTACACAATTAGAGGTATAATGTACACAATTAGAGGTAAAATGTACACAATTAGAGGAATAATGTACACAATTAGAGGTATAATGTACGCAATTAGAGGTAAAATGTACACAATTAGAGGAATAATGTACACAATTAGAGGTAAAATGTACACAATTAGAGGTATAATGTAGGCAATTAGAGGTATAATGTTCACAATTAGAGGTATAATGTACACAATTAGAGGTAAAATGTACACAATTAGAGGTAAAATGTACACAATTAGAGGAATAATGTACACAATTAGAGGTAAAATGTACACAATTAGAGGTAAAATGTACAAAATTAGAGGTATAATGTACACAATTAGAGGTAAAATGTACACAATTAGAGGAATAATGTACACAATTAGAGGTAAAATGTACACAATTAGAGGTATAATGTACGCAATTAGAGGTATAATGTACACAATTAGAGGTATAATGTACACAATTAGAGGTATAATGTACACAATTAGAGGTAAAATGTACACAACTAGAGGTATAATGTTCACAATTAGAGGTATAATGTACACAATTAGAGGTAAAATGTACACAATTAGAGGAATAATGTACACAACTAGAGGTAAAATGTACACAACTAGAGGTATAATGTCCACAATTAGAGGTACATTGTACACAATTAGAGGTATAATGTACACAGAGGTTAAATGTACACAACTTGAGGTACAATGTACACAATTAGAGGTATAATGTACACAATTAGAGGTATAATGTCCGCAATTAGAGGTATAATGTACACAATTAGAGGTAAAATGTACACAATTAGAGGAATAATGTACACAATTAGAGGTACAATGTACACAATTAGAGGTACAATGTGCACAATTAGAGGTATAATGTACACAACTAGAGGTATAATGTACACAATTAGAGGAATAATGTACACAATTAGAGGTACAATGTACACAATTAGAGGTATAATGTACACAATTAGAGGTACAATGTACACAATTAGAGGTATAATGTACACAGAGGTTAAATGTACACAACTTGAGGTACAATGTACACAATTAGAGGTATAATGTACACAATTAGAGGTATAATGTACGCAATTAGAGGTATAATGTACGCAATTAGAGGTATAATGTACACAATTAGAGGTAAAATGTACACAACTAGAGGTATAATGTTCACAATTAGAGGTATAATGTACACAATTAGAGGTAAAATGTACACAATTAGAGGAATAATGTACACAACTAGAGGTAAAATGTACAGAACTAGAGGTATAATGTCCACAATTAGAGGTACATTGTACACAATTAGAGGTATAATGTACACAGGATACCACTGCCCCCGGCATAACCCTAAAACAGACAGACAGAACATCTCCCAAATGGCTCTCTGTTGATTAGCCATGCTAATGAACTAAATCTGTTTCCCATACAACAGGCCTGTCAGAGGGGAGAGGAGAGGCTGCAACACGAACCGAAAAACCACACAAAAGCCTTATTACTGACTAAATACTAAAACTTTAGGGGGACGGCGCCTCTGACATGACAAGCACTCGCACAGGAGAGATGGAGGGAAGAAGTGGAACAGCACGGTGTGGAGACTACGGCAGTTTGCGCTAACTGAAATATCTCTGTTAATAAGGATCTCTATCCAGCTCCTGTTAGTGCAACCTCTGAGACCTGGCTCTTTATGCCGTGCTCGTGTTTCTGGGCTGTGGACTGGAGGGGTGGAATGGGATGTAAGTGGAGCTCCACACTGGTGGAATATGATTCACGGTGTTTGTTTTTGAGTAACAGTAACAGCTTATTAGGTGGGGTTTTTAATGTCTGTTAAATGTTTGTAAGAAATGTAAGCGTATTAAGTGATAAGGAAACATGAAGGAAGTTAAGAGCTTTGGTTTTGTCAGTTTTGGCTAACTCACTACTCGATAAGTGACTTGTCTTTTAATTTTCCTTTCCGGGCGAGGTTCAGAGTGAAAGTTAACCTCAGGTATCTGTTAGCACATCAAGATCAATGAGTTGAACAATTTTAAATCACAACGATTCTCCGTATCTCGCTATTTCTGTCCATCCTCACATCATTTGCCCAACCTGCCACCCTCCAGTCATTTGCCCAACCTGCCACCCTCCAGTCATTTGCCCAACCTGCCACCCTCCAGTCATTTGCCCAACCTGCCACCCTCCAGTCATTTCCCCAACCTGCCACCCTCCAGTCATTTCCCCAACCTGCCACCCTCCAGTCATTTCCCCAACCTGCCACCCTCCAGTCATTTCCCCAACCCAACCTGCCACCCTCCAGTCATTTCCCCAACCTGCCACCCTCCAGTCATTTCCCCAACCCAACCTGCCACCCTCCAGTCATTTGCCCAACCTGCCACCCTCCAGTCATTTGCCCAACCTGCCACCCTCCAGTCATTTGCCCAACCTGCCACCCTCCAGTCATTTGCCCAACCTGCCACCCTCCAGTCATTTGCCCAACCTGCCACCCTCCAGTCATTTCCCCAACCTGCCACCCTCCAGTCATTTCCCCAACCTGCCACCCTCCAGTCATTTGCCCAACCTGCCACCCTCCAGTAATTTGCCCAACCTGCCACCCTCCAGTCCTTTGGCCAATCTATCCTCTGGTCAAACAAACTGCAATCACAGCCAGTGCTCCACCAACCCATCTCTTCAAGCAGTCTACTCAGGCCCTCATATCCAATTCTGGAGACAAATTACGCTTCGCTTTCTGATGGGAAGCCCAAGTGAAAGAGGAGAGAGCTGAAACTTCTCCTCTAATGGTTTGACTGCGACACAAAGGGTGGATGGAGGGAGCTTGCAGCTGAGTTAGAGAAGAGGCTGTCACCGGGCCCCCAGCCCCCCAGCCCTCAGTCCACGGGCCCCCAGCCCATGGGCGCTTCACTTCAGATCGTCTGCATCCTAATTCATTTTTCTACAGTGACAGTGTCCTCTCCCCTTTCTGGATGTGTTCAAGGGCTTGTTGGGAGGTGGTTAACACATTTCCAGTTCTCTGGTAGGAGGTTTGGCTTTCTTGTCGTCTGAAGATGAAACTGTGATACGGACTCTTGCCCCTCAGAGCCTTGCCCACTTTGGAGCCTTTGCTCCAAACATCGCTAGAATAAAATTCAAACCCTGAAATATACTGTGGCAAGATATTGAATAAAAAGTTAAAATGTAGATACAGGTATAATTTTTGTGGAAATGAAACAAACTATGTGATATCATATTTCCATATTAAAACCAGAGCTGCTTCTGGTCTAGACTGTAAGCTACTGGTTCCTGTACTGTAGAATACCTTACCTCTGATGCTCCATCATTTCATTTAGACAAGTGTTCTTAAAATCCACTAAGCAGCGCTGTGAGAGCTACGCTATGGAAACGGCAATGGGCCTCGGAAAGTTGAACCTAAACATCTGCTTTGAATCTGTTTAGAAACAAGCCCTTTTCATTCATCTGTCTCACTTGTCCCCTGCATGTCAAATAGGGTGAGTATGGGGAGAGAGGGAGAGAAAGAGGGGAATAGAGAGTCAGAGACAAGCTGCTCTTGTCCTTTTATAAAGGAATTAACTAGCCCAAACCTTAAAACATATGAGACAGTCTTTTCAGAACTGTGAATACAGGCATAGAGCCTAACCTGATCATTCAACCCTGAATGCCAAGTCTCTGACATTTCTACGAACCCTCTCTAATATTAAATGAGATATAGTATACCTGTAGTGGCATATCTGTAAGACATGCCAGATCCAATCCACATAGTTATCTGAGATGCAGTACAGAAACCACATCAGTGGCAATACAGAAACAAAATAACAACAGAAATTCATTCACGATACATCAACAATGGTCAAAGCTTATAGAGTTTAGGCTGGTCATGCCCCTGAAATTAACGAGGAGCAATCCAACATGGATAAACCTGAGAGCGATTGAAACACAGATGCTGAGAACTCAGCAGAAATCACACATTCGATAAATAAATCAATAAGTAAATGAGTGAATGAATAAAGGAATGAATGAATGAAAGAAGAAGCAGAGAGGAGAGTGGAAACAAAGGGAGTTGATGACGTCTCCTCATGGCACACAAGCAGTCCGCTGCACCACGACCACGACATGACACAAACACACTCAGCATCCATCCTCATCATCATCAACACATGCATTCACAGACAAACAAAACCCAGCATCAGCATAGACTACACATGCATAACTAGAGAGACTGACAATAAACTGCATTGGTGGCTTCAGATTTATACATTACACAACATATTTCAATAGCCTACTCACTTTTTGAGAAATTTGTCTGAAAATATTCATTCAAATGTAAAATGTTCATGGCCAAAAAAACATAATAGCACACTAATAAGCAGTGTAATGTCAGCCCCCACATATAAAATTAATAAATATTTTAGAATAACTTAAGAACTTACAAGATTTCATCGTTCTGGAACTCCAGGACCCCGTGGGTATCTTCGAAATCCTCTCCTCCTCCACGTGCCGTGCCCTCCACAGTCTTGTAGGGCACCATGACAACCCCACGTGCCCCTGACGTACGCAGCACCTTCACCTCCATGGTGCCCACACTCTCACTCACGTGTGCCACCGGCTCCTCGAACGTGAAGATGCCAGCGTGGTCGTCGTCAAAGATGGTCACGGTTGCCGTGGCAGGCAGGCCAAGACAGGCCACCGCCTCCACGTGGTTGGTCTCTGGGTTCTCTACCTCCTCTCCCTCTGCCAGCAGCACTTTGACGTTGCTCAGGTGGATCAGGAAGTTCTCATCCTCCTCAAAGATGTCATCATCAATGATGCCCACACGGATCTCCTTCTGGGTCTCGCCGGGCTTGAACACCACCACCCCCTCGGTGAACTCGTAGTCCGAGCCCGCGTTGGCTGATCCATCCTCCGTACGGAACTCCACCGACACTGTCTTGGTCAGGTCACCGCCTCGCCGCAGCACGTTAACTGCCACTGTGCCGCAGTTCTCCAGGCACTGGTAGGAGCCGGGGTCAAAGTATATCTTGGAAATGGGGTCGTTATCTGCCACATCAGAGCGAACCTCGTGCAAGCTGACGGCCTTGCGGGCCTGGTCGGCCGCATGCTTCTTCAGGATGTTCCCAGCGCCGGTCATGAGCCTGGTGGCCTGGCAGCGGTAGAAGGCCCTGCTCTTCTGCTGCGAACTCAACACCTGGTAGTTGGCCAGTTCAATCAGCTGCTCCATCTCCTTATCTGGGTGCTTCTGCTTCAGCTCCTTGAGGATCTTGGCCATGTCGCGCCGGGTCTCCTCCTCATCCAGGTCCTTCACGTTCAGGTCCAGCCCCAGAGGCCCGTCCAGGAAGTCTACCGCGTGAGAGTTGAGCATCTTTCCGTCCATCTCAATGTCGACTTTGGACGGGAGCGGGCGGTCACCCTCGGTTTCAATTATCATGCCCCGCTGCTTGCCGGTACGGTAGCGCTTGTAGACGTACTTGTAGAAGAGGAGGCGTCGGTCAGCGACCCAGGCGAACAACACGCAGATGGGGAAGAAGAAGAGGGTGAGCAGGCCCTCCCATACCTGCACTATGCCGGGGGAGATGACAGCCAGGATCAGGTAGAGCCAGATGTAGGCGAAGATGCTCCAGGTGGCTGTGACGAAGAAGACGCGCAGGTGCTTGACCTTACGGACCTCCCCATCGGGCACCACCCACACACAGATGCCAATGATGACAAACATGTTGAAGGCGGCGCTGCCCACGATGGTGCTTGGACCCAAGGTTCCTGCATCAAAACCGTGGCCGCAAACCTCAATGACGGACAGTAGGATCTCAGGGGCACTTGAACCCAGGGCCATGAGCGTGAGATTGGACACTGTCTCATTCCAGATCCGCACGGTGGTGGTGGTGGTCTCTCCGTTGGGTCTCTTGATGGTGATCTCTTTCTCCTGAGAGGTGATGACCTCGATGGACGCCATGAAACGGTCAGCGATGATGGACACTCCAAGGAACATGTACACCAGGGCCACAAAATAGACTGTCGCCCGTGCCACTTTGTCCCCGAACGAGGGATTCTGAGGTTCCCAGATAGGCAGAATCACCCCTTTTTCGCATGCTGTGCCTGCTGTGGTGCACACAGTAATGTTGCCGCTGGCAGTTGGAGACACAAACTGATCCAAGTCCACGTCCGAGGACATAGCCGTCACATGTTGGAATTTGAGAAACATGATTGCTACGACAACCACAAGCCGAAGGCCAAGGGAGAGCATGGGGGAGAGCTGAAAGTGTCCCATGATTCTGGAGTGGTGAGCTTCCTTTGCTTCCTAAACCTGCAAGGGGGGTGGGGTGATTACAGGGTTGGAATTACTGGAAATGTAACACAACTTGCTCTCACTGTAATAATAGCGTAATAACAATATGTAGTAATTCACATGAATTATAATATAATAAAACCATGGGGCTCCCGAGTGGCGCAGCGGTCTAAGGCACTGCATCTCAGTGCTAGAGGCATCACTACAGACACCCTGGTTCAATTCCAGGCTGTATCACAACCAGCTGTGATTGGGAGTCCCATAGGGTGGCGCACAATTAGCCCAGCATCTTCCGGGTTTGGCCTGTGTAGGCCGTCATTGTAAATAAGAATTTGTTCTTAACTGACTTACCTAGTTAAAAAAAGTTTCAATAAATTGTTTTAATTAAATAAACATTTCATATCAATTATTCCCCTGGTGAGTGGCTGCAATGCCTATAATAGTACCATAGGGTTTTGCACTTGATTGGTTGGAAAGGAGAGAGCAGAAGATACATTTTAACTGATTATCTGCAGGGATAATACATTTTCACATATTTCATATGCTTGGTAGTTGGTACTGTGGTGAACATTACGCAGATATGTCACGTGCATAGCATTTTATGAACATTTAGCATCCAGAATATTTTACAAGCCTCTATAATCACCAGCAATAGGTGACAATATCAAGTTATTCATTCTCCTTAGAGCAGGAGATAAAGCATGTATACGTTTAAGACTAGTAAAGAGTAGGGACGGTTCCCCGATCTTTGAAATAAGAGGGGAAGAGAGGAGACCTTGAGCGTGTATAGCCTGCTATGCGCCGAGATACCGCAGGTACAGAAAGCATCCAGTGCAGCCGGAGGGAAGCGACACTAACCGTGCTGGACTACTCACCTTCAATGTAGTCAGAAAGGAAGCAGACGCGCAAACATCTAGGAAAGATTATATTGGACTAATTGACCATAGCACTTAAATGTATACCATATTTTCCCAGGGAAAATTGTGGTGAATTATATTGGAATTATAGCGATTCATTGTTTAATATCAGTTTATAATAAAATGAACTTGAATAAGAAATCAATAAGACAGCAGGCTACTTATGATAACTAATAATTTAGGTCTGGTATATCAGTCTAGTAAACTATGCTAATTATAGAAAGAAATGTTGGAGGCATGGTCACGGCAGTAGCCTATACAATTTGGTGCCGCCTTTAGAGCATCCTTACCGGTTTGGAAGCATACAATTCTAGCCAGATTTACTATAGGAAGGTTACATGTATGGACTGTTGTGTGATTTCTATTGTTTTCGACGGTGTCATCAGTTGATGTATTAATGACTAGGTTTACAGAACATGCTCATTCAATATAAACCTCCAATTCCCTAATCCATAGTTGGAATCCGCATATTGGAAATCCAATGCGACTGCACAACCTGCACAAATAACCCGCATAGGGCTACGTGAATGCTTTTGGCGCAATGAATAACTCCGGAGTAGCGCAAATATACCGCGTGTAGGATAGCCTAGGCATGCTATTGCCGACATGGATCAATTCATTCGGGTTTAGGCACATTGTACACAACTTCCAAGTGCATATTTGGAAACATGGGCAAACGACCAGGTCTTGCTGTGGCAGGAAGGCAAGCAAGGAAGCGCAAGAATGAAACCCAATTCCTACATATTGAGACATTCTCAAAAGCTAAAATAGACTCAATATAAATCTCCAAGGCTTTACCATTTTAATCTCAGACAGAATGGTCGACTAATCCCAGTAGATCCGTATAACATATAATAATAACCTGTACAGGATTTAGGATAGCTAAAACATTGGTCCACACTGGATCTCACAGCTCTATCGAGTGGACTAAACTTGCTGTAACTAGATTGTGCCAGAAAAATACACAATTTGTTATATGTTAATGATAACAATATAAGCAGAATCATACCTTTCACAATATATAACGGTAAGATCCACAGGCAGAAGTCAGCAATAGTAGTTGTAGTAGCCTAAACGTGAAAATGCCAATAAGGAGCCGCTAGAGCCGTCAGTAGCCTGGTATTACAGCTCACATTCGTGCTGGGTTTTATACGAAATCAAGGCGAGATACCCCGGTGAAGAAAAAACGAGTTAAAGATTCCCATGCACTCGCAGTTTTTCACGACCTGTATGAGATGAACAGATAACTGATGTTTTATCAGTAAATCTGCATATCGGAGAACTAAAAGGTGCGCTGAGAGTTCTTCCTGATTATTTCCCCCCCCCCTCTCTCTCTCTTTCTCGCTTTCACTCGCCTTCTCTGACTCAACCTCTTTCCTATCCTATTCGATGTGTGGACAGCCACAGAGCTCCGTGCACAGAGACCGAGTCCAAAGTGCGTTTAGAACGCGGGCTGCTTCTGTAGAGACGGACAAACTCCCGGAATACACTTTTTCCCAAAGCTCTACCGCTCGGGGATTATTCTATCCACATCGAATTCAGAAAGAGCAAAGGGAAACGACTCTAAAAATGCGGCCCGCTGCCAACCCGCCTATCAACACCAAGACCCTCCCATTGCTCCACTTTAAATACTTGGGGTAACGTTATATACATTGTAATTAGGCCTACATTTCAATAAACTTGATAATTGCAGTACAATGTACTACATCATGCTACGTCTGATTTCCCTTATTTTTTGAATAATGAGGGTTGCTTTGAGATGGGGTCAGTCTTGTCATGGTCGGTTCTTTTTTTCCTCAAGTAACCTTCTGTCTTATGTAACCATACCAAACGTAACAAATCATACTAATTTGATTGTCCCAGATTTACATGTACTATGTTGGCGTTTTGCCATGGGGTGTAGATAATAGGTTGCTGTTTTAAAGTAATCTAGTTACAATTCTACCCATTTTGCCATGGGGTGTAGAGAATAGGTTGCTGTTTTAAAGTAATCTAGTTACAATTCTACACATTTTGCCATCGGCGGAGAAGAAAATTAATTAATTCCCTCCAATTCCTTCAAAATTAATACATTTCCTTCAATTCTACACGTTTTGCCCTTAGGGGGGATAGATGACAGCCATCATCAAAAACAATGGAGAAAATTTATCCCATAACATTTTAACATGGAAATAGCTGTTCTAACATTCAGCCAACAGTAGCAGCCAATCTGTGCTGTTCAATGTAGGCCGACATTCCAGAAGACTTTTGAAAAATAAAATGCATGGCTTGACATCAACCTGTTTATCCACATGTCCTTCAAATCAAATGAGATCATATTTTATTTGTCACATGCACCAAATACAACAAGTGTACTTTATGGTGAAATGCTTACTTACAAGCCCTTAACCAACAATGCAGTTCAAGAAGAATAAAATATTTACCAAGTAGATAATAAAAGTAACACAATAAGAATAACAATAACGAGGCTATATACAGGGGGCGCCGGTACCGAGTCAGTGTGCAGGGGTACAGGCTAGTTTAGGTCATCTGTACATGTAGGTGGGGGAGAAGGGACTATGTATAGGTAACAAACAAACAGTGAGTGTACAAAAGGGAGGAGGTCAATGCAAATTGTCCGGTGGCGATTTTATGAATTGTTCAGCAGTCTAAAAAAAGCTGGTAGAAGCTGGTAAAAGCTGTTGAGGAGCCTTTTGGTCCGAGACTTGGTGCTCTGGTACCGTTTGCCGTGCGGTAGCAGAGAAAACAGTCTATAACTTGGGTGACTGGAATCTCTGACAATTTTATGGGCTTTCCTCTGAAAGCACCGCCTATTATATAGGTCCTGGATGGCAGAAAGCTTGGCCCCAGTGATGTACTGAGCCGTTCGCACTACCCTCTGTGGTCAGATGCTGAGCAGTTGTCAAACCAGGCAGTGATGCAACCGGTCAGGATGCTCTCGATGGTGCAACTGTAGAACCTTTTGAGGATCTGGGGACCCATGCCAAATCTTTTCAGTCTCCTGAGGGGGAATAGGTTTTGCCGTGCCCTCTTCACGACTGTCTTGGTATGTTTGGACCATGATAGTTAATTGGTGATGTGGACACCAGATCCATATATGGCGATGGTCTATTTGCATATAGGCCTATTGCAGCTCTGATTGGTTATGATGCGCTGGTCAGTGTAGAGTACGGGCCAGTGTAGAGTCATGCCATTCAATGCAATAGAATCCTACTCCAATGTGTTCTGCCGACAACAACATCTCTTGCACAGTTAGTTTTGCATACCAAGTCTTGCATAGCTCGTTTTGTTTCGGTATGTTTCGGTATGCATTGAAAGTGGCTAATATTGAATTGATTCGATCACAATTGCCACAGTAAATGGAAACTTTGATAGTGTTAACTAACTGGAACAAGGTGTGTGAAGTTCAATGTCGTGCTTCTCTCAGTGGGCTGATACTGTATTTCTTCTGCGGGACAGGCCAGAGGAAGCTGTGCAGCAGTCTCGGGGCTACTGCGCACGTGTGCATGCACGCAGCTTAGAGGGAACATTGTCTATACAGTACACGATTTTAGTTTTTGTTGTCCTAGGCTACCTGGCTAAAATGTTTGCTCAATAACCTAACTTCCATTCATGGGAAACGTTAGCTAGTTAACATTAGTCTTCTACATCTAAATACAACTTCCATTCTCTCAGGCCAGGGGCACAATGTATGAATTTATGGTTGAATCAGAATCTCCATTATAATCATTGGCCAGTATGGAGAATTAAGTAAAACCACAAGTCCCAAATCCCTATCTCCATCCATGGCAATATTTAGGAAATCGCTAGCTAGCCACCGGAGAACAACCACACAACGAGATGCAACAATTACATTTTTTTCTGTCAATAAGATTTGGCTTCTGATGTGACACCTTTTTTTGATGTGCCAGGACCATTCACAGCTGAACTCACTCGGTTTAGCTAAATGCTGATTGCCTGTTATTTTATACTACTACTGCAGAGACAGCCTGCAGAGTTCTGTCATACTATCCAGGTCTGTGCCAAAACAATTCAAGCTTCTACTTCTAAAACGCCACCTTTCCAAAAACAAGTCTCTCAATGGTCCCCCAGCTGTGCCCTGGACACCATATGTGAATTGATTGCCCCCCATATATATTCAGAGCTCGTATTGTTAGGTCACCTAAACTGGAACATGCTTAACACCCCGGCCGTCCTACAATCTAAGCTAGATTCTCTCAATCTCACACAAATTATCAATGAACCTACTAGGTACAACCCCAAACCTGTAAACACGGGCACCCTCATAGATATCATCCTGACCAACATGCTCTCTAAATACACCTCTGCTGTCTTCAACCAGGGTCTGCGGTCAAACAACCACCCCTCATCACTGTCAACTTCTCCCTAAAACACTTCAGCGAGCAGGCTTTTCTAATCGACCTGGCCTGGGTATCTTGGAAGGATATTGACCTCATTCCGTCAGTAGAGGATGCCTGGATATTCTTTAAAAGTGCTTTCCTCACCATCTTAAATGAGCATGGCCCATTCAAAAAATGTAGAACCAGGAACAGATATAGCCCTTGGTTCACTCCAGACCTGACTGCCCTTGACCAGCACAAAAACATCCTGTGGCATACTGCACTAGCATTGAATAGCCCCCGTGCTATGCAACTTTTTAGGGAAGTTAGGAACCAATAGACACAGGCAGTAAGGAAATCAAAGACTAGCTCTTTCAAACATACATTTGTATCCTGTAGCACAAACTCCCAAAAGTTCTGGGACACTAAAGTCCATGGAGAATAAGAGCACCTCCTCCAGCTGCCCACTGCACTGAGGCTAGGTAACACTGTCACCACCAATAAATCCACGATAATTGAGAATTTCAATAAGCATTTTTCTACGGCTGGCCATGCTTTCCACCTGGCTACCACTACCCCGGTCAACAGCCCTGCACCCCCCACAACAACTTGCCCAAACCTCCCCCATTTCTCCTTCACCCAAATCCAGATAGCTGATGTTCTGAAAGAGTTTCAAAATCTGGACCCCTACAAATCAGCTGGGCTAGACAAACTGGACCTTCTCTTTCTAAAATGATCTGCCGTAATTGAAGCAACCCCTATTATTAGTCTGTTCAATCTCTTTTTCGTATCGTCTGAGATCCCCAAAGATTGTAAAGCTGCTGCGGTCATCTCCCTCTTTAAAGGGGGAGACACTCTAGACCTAAACTGTTACAGACTCTATTCTACCCTGCCTTTCTAAGGTCTTCAAAAGCCAAGTTAACAAACAGATCACCGACCATTTCGAATCCCACCGTACCTTCTCCGCTATGCAATCTGGTTTCCGAGCTGGTCATTGGTGCACCCCAGCCACGCTCAAGGTCCTAAACGATATCATAACCGCCATCGATAAAAGACAATATTTTGCAGGCGTATTCATCGACCTGGCCAAGACTTTTGACTCTGTCAATCACCACATTCTTATCGGCAGACTTAACAGCCTTAGTTTCTCTAATGACTGCCTCGCCTGGTTCACCAACTACTTCTCAGATAGAGTTCAGTGTGTCAAATCAGAGGGCCTGTTGTACGGACCTCTGGCAGTCTCTATGGGGGTGTCACAGGGTTCAATTCTCGGGCCGAAACTCTTTTCACTGTACACATCAATGGTGTTGCTCTTGCTGCTGGTGATTCTCTGATCCACCTCTACGCAGACGACACCATTATGTATACCTCTAGCCCTTCTTTGGACACTGTGTTAACTAACCTCCAGATGAGTATACGTATATATTACGTATTTATTTATGTATATACGTATATATACGTATATAAACGTATATATGATTATTATTATTTATATTATTATTGTTTTTTGCTCAATCTGATTAGGTGGGCTTGGCTCCCCAGTGGGTGGCTCCTGAGTGAGATTTAATGGCAGATGTGTCAGTATGAAAAATGTGGATGACTTACGCTAAATAGAGTGATTTATCATAATAATTTTGAATGCGCTGTGTTCCAATGTCTCCTTATATGGCTGTGAATGTGCAAGGAATGAGCCTACACTTTCTGTCGTTTCCCCAAGGTGTCTGCAGCATTGTGACGTATTGTAGGCATATCATTGGAAAATTGACCATAAGAGACTACATTTACCAGGTGTCCGCTCTGTGTCCTCCGTCAAAACTATTGCGTAATCTCCAGGTGCGTGCATTTTTCTATTTTGTTCAGAGGAGAAACCAAACTGCCACAAGTGATTTATCATCGAATAGATATGTGAAAAACACCTTGAGGATTGATTCTAAACAACGTTTGCCATGTTTCTGTCGATATTATGGAGTTAATTTGGAAAAAAGTTTGCCGTTGTAATGACTGAATTATCGTTTTTTTTTCTTAGCCAAACGTGATGAACAAAACGGAGCGATTTCTCCTACACAAATAATATTTTTGGAAAAACTGAACATTTGCTATCTAACTGAGAGTCTCCTCATTGAAAACATTCGAAGTTCTTCAAAGGTAAATGATTTTATTTGAATGCTTTTATTGTTTTTGTGAAAATGTTACCTGCTGAATGCTAGGCTTAATGCTATGCTAGCTATCAATACTCTTACACAAATGCTTGTGTAGCTATGGTTGAAAAGCATTTAAAAAAAATCTGAGATGACAGTGTTGTTAACAAAAGGCTAAGCTTGTGAGCCAATATATTTATTTCATTTCATTTGCGATTTTCATGAATAGTTAACGTTGCGTTATGGTAATGAGCTTGAGGCTATAATTGCGCTCCCGGATACGGGATTGCTCGTCGCAACAGGTTAAGAGTGTTGGTTATCCCATCCCATAATAGCTTTTGCCAGAGGGAGAAAGCGATGTGTGTTGACTATGCCATAATGTGGTTCTATTTGATGATTGGGTTGTTGTGTTGAGCTAAGTCTGAACATGCAAATTAAGCAGTGTACTGTAAATCACATCATGGACTAGGACCAATTACTCACCACTGACACATCAACTCACCTGAACTACTGTACCACAATTAAGGCCATAGTTTAAATATAAACTGACTCTTTTGGTGTATCGGTGGCAAAAATAGCAAGGAGCATCAATAAAGGGATGTAGAAAAAAAGAGTACCACTGTGACAGGCAACAGCTGCACATGCTCTGGTCAGGTGCAACGTGTCCTATTTAAAACCAACATTTGTTTGTTATGAACACAAAGAGTGGACAGTATCCTCCTCAGAACAGCCAGAGAACGTTCTGCATGACATCCTTCAGCCACAACAAAGGTGGTGACATTTACAAACTAATCGCTGCAGACATGTCCAGATTAGGTTTTGGGTCCAACTCTCCGCACAGGGGTCATCACAGGGGTCATCACGGCTGCCGTTGTGATATTCAGAGGTTGGAAGGAAAAATGAAACATTTTAGTAAAATTCTCGAAGTAAGTCTAAGCAAAGTCTACTGTATATGCAATGCATTGGCCCTCACAGATTTTCAGCTAAATCTCTCTGCTTGGTTGAAGACACCTGGTGCATGTCAGACAGATTATAAAGTCCATCCGAATGTCTTTTCATTGGAATGCAGATGGTTTAGTTATTTTCCAAGGACTACACCTCACTCTGGATGCGCTGGAGGCTGAGAGAGGAACACCATAAAGCTGTCAGACTGAGAACTCCTACATTTTCATTCCCAGAGTCCCACTAAGGCAAAGCTCTTATACTGAGGAATGGGCTGGTGTATACAGTCTGCTATGTGTACCTGCTGACAGAGGTTAGAGGCACACCAGGCACACTGGTTTGAATGTGTCAAGAACTGCAACACTGCTGGGTTTTTCACGCTCAACAGTTTCCTGTGTGTATCAAGAATTGTCCACCACCTAAAAGACTTCCAGCCAACTTGACACAACTGTGGGAAGCATTGGAGTCAACATGGGCCAGCATCTCTGTGGAAGGCTTTTTACAGCTTGTAGAGTCCATGCCCCAACAAATTGAGGCTATTGTGAGGGCAAAACAGGGTGCAACTCAATATTAGGAAGGTGTTCCTAATGTTTTGTACACTAAGTGTATATATGTGTGTGCATGTGCTCATGAGAAAAAGTATGAGGAAGTGAACGACTGAGTCTGTCCTGTATTGGTTGGAGTGGGAGATGACAGTCACTTGGAGGGAACCAGAACAGTTCCCTCCAGAACCAGAACTGTTTGACATTCATGGGTCTTTGGAAGTGAATTCAGTGACCTTCATATTTCACAGTCTACAGCATCCTCTCCAAGCTGAAGAGTCAGGGTGGTGCCCCCCGTATTTCCTTATGTTCTTAATTCAAAATCAAAGCTCTGAGTCCGTCTTTTGAGAACTCATTTGAACAGAAATTCCACATTATTGGTACTTACAATGCATAGGGAGCCTGTTATGTCTGATTTAAATTAATGCACTTTCCCCCTGCGATGCAAAAACACTTAACTATGCTGGAGATGGCACCTGAGGTGGCAGTGCAAAACTGTGTCATCCTTTCTAATGTGGCTGGTGCTCTGTTCTATGACTATAACCACTTTAAAAGGAATACAACTATAGGGTCGAAGAAAGAAGAGATTTAATAGCTTTTCAAAGACTTCTTGTCTGCTTGTCAAAGACATGTGAGAGGCATCCCACTTCCTTGTTTCTAGCTTTACTTGCAGAATCTAAGCATCACAGAACAATGGCCTCTGTGTTTACTAGGACATCACAGACTCACGCATGAAAACATGTTTATAAAAGGCACACAACTGCCTGTTAGGCCCGCCAAGGTTAGTGTGGGATTGTTTTACTATTAGTTGTGGATGTTCGATTGTATTTTATTTTTCCGGACATTTTGGGTCCTGTGTATGGGCCCGTCAGTTGATGCACCTTGTGGTTTTGTTTCTCCAGACAGTTTTGGGTCCTGTGTATGGGCCGGTCAGTTGATGCACCTTGTGGTTTTGTTTCTCCAGACAGTTTTGGGTCCTGTGTATGGGCCCGTCAGTTGATGCACCTTGTGGTTTTGTTTCTCCAGACAGTTTTGGGTCCTGTGTATGGGCCCGTCAGTTGATGCACCTTGTGGTTTTGTTTCTCCAGACAGTTTTGGGTCCTGTGTATGGGCCCGTCAGTTGATGCACCTTGTGGTTTTGTTTCTCCAGACAGTTTTGGGTCCTGTGGTCAGTTGATGCACCTTGTGGTTTTGTTTCTCCAGACAGTTTTGGGTCCTGTGTATGGGCCCGTCAGTTGATGCACCTTGTGGTTTTGTTTCTCCAGACAGTTTTGGGTCCTGTGTATGGGCCGGTCAGTTGATGCACCTTGTGGTTTTGTTTCTCCAGACAGTTTTGGGTCCTGTGTATGGGCCGGTCAGTTGATGCACCTTGTGGTTTTGTTTCTCCAGACAGTTTTGGGTCCTGTGTATGGGCCCGTCAGTTGATGCACCTTGTGGTTTTGTTTCTCCAGACTGGGCCCGTCAGTTGATGCACCTTGTGGGTTTTGTTTCTAGTTTTGGGTCCTGTGTATGGGCCCGTCAGTTGATGCACCTTGTGGTTTTGTTTCTCCAGACAGTTTTGGGTCCTGTGTATGGGCCCGTCAGTTGATGCACCTTGTGGTTTTGTTTCTCCAGACAGTTTTGGGTCCTGTGTATGGGCCCGTCAGTTGATGCACCTTGTGGTTTTGTTTCTCCAGACAGTTTTGGGTCCTGTGTATGGGCCCGTCAGTTGATGCACCTTGTGGTTTTGTTTCTCCAGACAGTTTTGGGTCCTGTGTATGGGCCCGTCAGTTGATGCACCTTGTGGTTTGTTTCTCCAGACAGTTTTGGGTCCTGTGTATGGGCCGGTCAGTTGATGCACCTTGTGGTTTTGTTTCTCCAGACAGTTTTGGGTCCTGTGTAGGTCAGTTGATGCACCTTGTGGTTTTGTTTCTCCAGACAGTTTTGGGTCCTGTGTATTCAGTTGATGCACCTTGTGGTTTTGTTTCTCCAGACAGTTTTGGGTCCTGTGTATGGGCCGGTCAGTTGATGCACCTTGTGGTTTTGTTTCTCCAGACAGTTTTGGGTCCTGTGTATGGGCCGGTCAGTTGATGCACCTTGTGGTTTTGTTTCTCCAGACAGTTTTGGGTCCTGTGTATGGGCCGGTCAGTTGATGAATGGGCCCGTCAGTTGATGCACCTTGTGGTTTTGTTTCTCCAGACAGTTTTGGGTCCTGTGTATGGGCCCGTCAGTTGATGCACCTTGTGGTTTTGTTTCTCCAGACAGTTTTGGGTCCTGTGTATGGGCCGGTCAGTTGATGCACCTTGTGGTTTTGTTTCTCCAGACAGTTTTGGGTCCTGTGTATGGGCCGGTCAGATGATGCACCTTGTGGTTTTGTTTCTCCAGACAGTTTTGGGTCCTGTGTATGGGCCGGTCAGTTGATGCACCTTGTGGTTTTGTTTCTCCAGGCACTTGATGCACCTTGTGGTTTTGTTTCTCCAGACAGTTTTGGGTCCTGTGTAGGCCCGTCAGTTGATGCACCTTGTGGTTTTGTTTCTCCAGACAGTTTTGGGTCCTGTGTATGGGCCGGTCAGTTGATGCACCTTGTGGTTTTGTTTCTCCAGACAGTTTTGGGTCCTGTGTATGGGCCGGTCAGTTGATGCACCTTGTGGTTTTGTTTCTCCAGACAGTTTTGGGTCCTGTGTATGGGCCCGTCAGTTGATGCACCTTGTGGTTTTGTTTCTCCAGACAGTTTTGGGTCCTGTGTATGGGCCGGTCAGTTGATGCACCTTGTGGTTTTGTTTCTCCAGACAGTTTTGGGTCCTGTGTATGGGCCGGTCAGTTGATGCACCTTGTGGTTTTGTTTCTCCAGACAGTTTTGGGTCCTGTGTATGGGCCGGTCAGTTGATGCACCTTGTGGTTTTGTTTCTCCAGACAGTTTTGGGTCCTGTGTATGGGCCGGTCAGTTGATGCACCTTGTGGTTTTGTTTCTCCAGACAGTTTTGGGTCCTGTGTATGGGCCGGTCAGTTGATGCACCTTGTGGTTTTGTTTCTCCAGACAGTTTTGGGTCCTGTGTATGGGCGGTCAGTTGATGCACCTTGTGGTTTTGTTTCTCCAGACAGTTTTGGGTCCTGTGTATGGGCCCGTCAGTTGATGCACCTTGTGGTTTTGTTTCTCCAGACAGTTTTGGGTCCTGTGTATGGGCCCGTCAGTTGATGCACCTTGTGGTTTTGTTTCTCCAGACAGTTTTGGGTCCTGTGTATGGGCCCGTCAGTTGATGCACCTTGTGGTTTTGTTTCTCCAGACAGTTTTGGGTCCTGTGTATGGTTTTGTTTCTCCAGACAGTTTTGGGTCCAGTTGATGCACCTTGTGGTTTTGTTTCTCCAGACAGTTTTGGGTCCTGTGTATGGGCCCGTCAGTTGATGCACCTTGTGGTTTTGTTTCTCCAGACAGTTTTGGGTCCTGTGTATGGGCCCGTCAGTTGATGCACCTTGTGGTTTTGTTTCTCCAGACAGTTTTGGGTCCTGTGTATGGGCCGGTCAGTTGATGCACCTTGTGGTTTTGTTTCTCCAGACAGTTTTGGGTCCTGTGTATGGGCCCGTCAGTTGATGCACCTTGTGGTTTTGTTTCTCCAGACAGTTTTGGGTCCTGTGTATGGGCCGGTCAGTTGATGCACCTTGTGGTTTTGTTTCTCCAGACAGTTTTGGGTCCTGTGTATGGGCCGGTCAGTTGATGCACCTTGTGGTTTTGTTTCTCCAGACAGTTTTGGGTCCTGTGTATGGGCCCGTCAGTTGATGCACCTTGTGGTTTTGTTTCTCCAGACAGTTTTGGGTCCTGTGTATGGGCCCGTCAGTTGATGCACCTTGTGGTTTTGTTTCTCCAGACAGTTTTGGGTCCTGTGTATGGGCCGGTCAGTTGATGCACCTTGTGGTTTTGGCGTGACCGTTTATTCCGGTAATAAAATATACATTTATTTGAACCGTCTGCTCTCTGCGCCGGACCCCAAACCCACTGTTCTTAAAGGACTCTGACAACAACAGGACATACAGTAGTAGGGCCTTGGTGTACTTGACAGGCACTGACACTATTCAGGGTAATATTATGACAGTGAATTGAATATAAGTCAGACAGCCATATTCAACATGGAGTAAAATATAGACTAGTGTATGAAATATGGTCTAGTGTATAAAATATAGTCTAGTGTATAAAATATAGTCTAGCGTATAAAATATAGTCTAGTGTATAAAATATAGTCTAGTGTATAAAATATAGTCTAGCGTATAAAATATAGACTAGTGTATAAAATATTGTCTAGTGTATAAAATATAGACTAGTGTATAAAATATAGTCTAGTGTATAAAATATAGTCTAGCGTATAGAATATAGTCTATTGTATAAAATATAGACTAGTGTATAAAATATAGTCTAGTGTCACGCCCTGGTCGAAGTATTTTGTGTTTATCTTCATGTTTGGGTCAGGCCAGGGTGTGACATGGGGTTTTTGTATTGTGGTGTGTTTTGTCTTGGGGTTTTGGTATGTATTGGGATTGTAGCTAGTGGGGTGATCTAGCAAAGCCGATGGCTGTCTGGAGTGGTTCTAAATCAGAGGCAGGTGTTTATCGTTGTCTCTGATTGGGAACCATATTTAGGCAGCCATATTCTTTGGTTGGTTTGTTGGTGGTTGTCCTTAGTGTCCTTGTTCCTGTCTGTGTTAGTTTTCACTAGTATAGGCTGTTTCGGTTTTCGTTACATTCTTTGTTTTGTAGTGTTTGTATTTTAGATTCGTGTTATGTTTTTTTGTTCATTAAACATGGATCGCAATCTACACGCTGCGTTTTGGTCCGACTCTCCTTCACCACACCTAGAAAACCGTTACAGAATCACCCACCACGAACGGACCAAGCAGCGTGTTAACAGGCAGGAGCCACAGGAGAGGCAACAGAGGCTGCAGCAGCAGGAGCAGCAGCAGCTGCAGTGGGAGAGGTTGCACCACCTGGAGAAATGGACATGGGAGGAAGAACTGGACGGTAAAGGACCCTGGGCTCAGCCTGGAGAATATCGCCGCCCCAAGGAAGAACTGGAGGCGACGAAAGCGGAGAGGCGCTGGTATGAGGAGGCAGCACGGCGACGCGGATGGAAGCCTGAGAGTCAGCCCCAAAAATGTATTGGGGGCTCAGGGGAGTGTGGCAGAGTCAGGAGTCATTCCTGAGCCAACTCTCCCTGTTTATCGTGAGGAGCCAAGGAGGAGACCAGAACCAGAGCCGGTGTTGGAGGTGAGCGAAGCAGAGACTGTGAAGGAGTTAATGGGGGAAATTGGAGGAGAGAGAAATGAGGGAGTTGCTGTGTTGGTGCTTTAAGTATGGAATTCGCCCGACGGAACGTGTCGGGGATTTGATGGCACCTGAGTTAGCACTCCATAATCGTCCTGAGGTGCGTGTTAGTCGGCTGGTGAAGTTGGTGCCAGCCTCACGCAACAGGCCTCCTGTGCACATCCCTAGCCATGCACGTCCTATGCCAGCACTGCTCTGAAGATCTCCAGTACGCCTTCACGGTCTAGCCCATCCTGTGCCACCTCCACACCCCAGCCCTCCGGTAGCAGCTCCCCGCACCAGGCTTCCTGTGCGTGTCCTCGGTTCAGTTCCACCAGTGCCAGCACCATGCATCAGGCCTACAGTGCGCCTCGCCTCTCCAGCGTTGTCGGAGTCTCCCGCCTGTCTAGCGCTATCAGAGCCTTCTTCCTCTACAGCGCTGCTGGAGTCTCCTGTCTGTTCAGCGCAGCCAGAGCTGTCAGTCGACATGGAGCAGTCAGAGCTGTCAGCCTGCATGGAGCAGCCAGAGCTGCCAGTCTACATGGAGCAGGCAGAGCTGTCAGTCTGCATGGAGCAGCCGGAGCTGCCAGTCTGCAAGGAGCTGCCAGTCTGCAAGGAGCTGTCAGTCTGCAAGGGGCTGTCAGTCTGCAAGGAGCAGCCAGAGCTGTCAGCCTGCATGGAGCAGCCAGAGCTGTCAGTCTGCATGGAGCAGCCAGAGCTGTCAGTCTGCAAGGAGCAGCCAGAGCTGTCAGCCTGCATGGAGCAGCCAGAGCTGTCAGCCTGCATGGAGCAGCCAGAGCTGTCAGCCTGCATGGAGCAGCCAGAGCTGTCAGTCTGCATGGAGCAGCCAGAGCTGTCAGTCTGCATGGAGCAGCTAGAGCTGCCAGTCTGCAAGGAGCTGCCAGTCTGCACAGAGCTGTCAGTCTGCAAGGAGCTGACAGTCTGCAAGGAGCTGCCAGTCTGCAAGGAGCTGCCAGTCTGCACGAAGCCGCCAGAGCTGTCAGCAAACATGGAGCAGCCAGAGCCGCCAGTCAGCATGGAGCAGCCAGAGCCGCCAGTCAGCATGGAGCAGCCAGATCTTTCAGTCTGCCAGGATCCGCCAGTCAGCCAGACTCTTCCAGATCTGCCAGTCCGCCAGACTCTTCCAGATCTGCCAGTCAACCAGACTTTTCCAGATCTGCCAGAACTGCCAGTCAGCCAGGATCCGCCAGATCCGCCAGTCAGCCAGGATCTGCCAGTCAGCCAGGATCTGCTGAGACCACCAGCCAGCCAGGATCTGGTAGATCTATCTACCTGTCTGAGCTTCCTCTCACTCCTGAGCTTCCTCTCACTCCTGAGCTTCCTCTCACTCTTGAGCTTCCTCTCACTCCTGAGCTTCCTCTCACTCCTGAGCTTTCTCTCACTCCCGAGCTTTCTCTCACTCCTGAGCTTTCTCTCACTTCCGAGCTTCCCCTCAGTCCCGAGCTGCCTCAGTCCCGAGCTGTCCTTCAGTCCCGATCTGCTCCTCAGTCAAGTGGGGTTCTGGGTGAGGACTACTAGGCTATGGTCGGCGGCGAGGGTGGACTATCTAGGGACGCGAGGAGAGGGGACAAAGACATTGACTGAGTGGGGTCCACGTCCCGCGAGGGAGCCGCCACCATGGACAGACGCCCACCCGGACCCTCCCTGTTGTTTTTAGGGAGGGGGGTTCTGTCACGCCCTGGTCAAAGTATTTTGTGTTTATCTTCATGTTTGGGTCAGGCCAGGGTGTGGCATGGGATTTTTGTATTGTGGTGTGTTTTTTGTCTTGGGGTTTTGGTGTGTATTGGGATTGTAGCTAGTGGGGTGATCTAGCAAAGTATATGGCTGTCTGGAGTGGTTCTAAATCAGAGGCAGGTGTTTATCGTTGTCTCTGATTGGGAACCATATTTAGGCAGCCATAATCTTTGGTTGGTTTGTGGGTGATTGTCCTTAGTGTCCTTGTTCCTGTCTGTGTTAGTTTTCACTAGTATAGGCTGTTTCGGTTTTCGTTACATTCTTTGTTTTGTAGTGGTTGTATTTTAGATTCGTGTTACGTTTTTTGTTCATTAAACATGGATCGCAATCTACACGCTGCGTTTTGGTCCGACTCTCCTTCACCACACCTAGAAAACCGTTACATCTAGCGTATAAAATATAGATTAGTGTATAAAATATAGTCTAGCGTATAAAATATAGTCTAGTGTATAAAATATAGTCTAGTGTATAAAATATAGTCTAGTGTATAAAATATAGTCTAGCGTATAAAATATAGTCTAGCGTATAAAATATAGGCTAGCGTATAAAATATTGGCTAGTGTATAAAATATAGGCTAGCGTATAAAATATAGGCTAGCGTATAAAATATAGGCTAGCGTATAAAATATAGGCTAGAGTATAAAATATAGTCTAGCGTATAAAATATAGTCTAGTGTATAAAATATAGGCTAGCGTATAAAATATAAGCTAGCGTATAAAATATAGGCTAGTGCTTCCAACAAACAAGCACCAGGTTTTTAAATACTGCACTCTTAGAAAAAAAGTGTTCCAACAGGGTTTTACTGCTGTCTCCATAGGAGAACCCTTCTTGGCTCCAGGTAGAACCCATTTTGGTTCCAGGTAGGAGCCTTTTGGCTTCCATGGAAAGGGTTTTCACATACCTAGAATGAAAATGATTCTTCTATCAGGAATCAAGGTAAGAGCCAGATGCAGAAACGTCGCATTGACAAAGGTTTAATATTCCAACAGGGGCAGGAAATAGAACGCTGGGACAGGACCACCGCCCCCACTCCGACATCTGAAGCATCTGCCTCCACCACGAACTGACAGAAAGGGTCTGGATGAACCAAGATGGGAGCTTTGGTGAAGCGGTGTTTGAGGTCCCGGAACGCCGGGTCAACAGCTGGTGACCAGGTGAATGGAGCTGTGGGCGAGGTGAGTGTGGACAGGGGGAAGCCAGGGAGCTGTAACCCCGGAAAAAGCAGCAATAGAAGTTGGCGAACCCCAGGAAGCTTTTCAGCTGCATCACCTGCTGATCTATTTGCACACTCCCTGGGGCGATGATGAAACCCAGAAAAGGGATGGTGAAACGATGAGGAGGAGGCATTGGAGAACCTGTCGGACGTGGAGCACATGTTCTTGAGTGGAACAGGAGAAGATGAGGATGTCATCTAGGTAGACAAAGACGAACCGGTTCAACATGTCACAGAGAACATCATTGACCAGAGCCTGGAACACAGCAGGGGCATTGGTAAGGCCAAATGGCATGACCAGATACTCGTAGTGACCGCTGGCCGTGTTGAGGCCGGTCTTCCACTCGTCCCCTTCCTGTAGCCGCACCAGTGGCTAGACGTTCTGTAGATCCGGCTTAGAAAACACCGTGGCCCCCTGGAGCAGCTCGAAGGCCGAGGAGATGAGTGGTAGCGAGTAGTGGTTCTTCAACGTTATGTCGTTGAGACCCCAGTAGTCGATGCACAGGTGCCGGGGTCTTGTCCTTCTTCTCCTTCTTATGCTGGTGGGATAAGGGAATCCCCAATGTAGGTCTACATCGCCTTGGTCTCTGGTCCCGACAGAGAGTACAGTCATCCCTGGGGTGGAGTCATGCTAGGGAGTCGTACCGCAGTCATAAGGTCGGTGCGGCGGGAGCGAAGTGGCCCGGGCCTTGCTGAACACCTCCCGGAGGTCCTGGTACTCCATGGGAATGGAGGAGAGGTCCGGGGCAAATTCCGAGCTCCCAGGAAGACGTCCCGGGGCAGGTTGTGCTGACTTCAGGCAGTGGGCGGGGCAGAACATGCTCCAGCCCATGATGGCACTAGTAGACCAGTTAATGAGGGGAGTATGTTGCTGGTGCCAGGAGAATCTGGCTCAGGTCATCTGGTCGGGGTCTGCTGGGTCCATCATGGCCAGTTCGTACAATCAAAAATCAAGGTAAGACCCAGATGCAGACACGTCAAATTGACAATGGTTTAATATTCCAACAGGGGCAGGCAATAGACAGGTCAAGGCAGGCAGGGGTCAGTAAACCAGAGGTGGGGCAACGGTACCGGATGACAAGCAGGCTCAGGATAGGCAGGGGTCAGTAAACCAGAGGTGGGGCAATGGTATCGGACGGCAGGCTCAGGCTCAGGCTCAGGGTAAGGGTCGGCAGGCAGGCTCAGGGTCGGGGCAGACAGAGTGGTCAGGCAGGCGGGCTCAGAGTCAGGACAGGCAAGGATCAAAATCAGCAGGGCGAGAAAAAGGAGAGACTGGGAAAAGCAAGAGCTGAGAATAAAATGCTGGTTGACTTGACAAACAAGATGAACTGGAAACGGACAAACAAAGAACACAGGTATAAATACCAGGGGATAATGAGGAAGATGGGCGACACCTGGAGAGAGGTGGGTCAGGGTCTGACATCTTCAAAGGGTTCTACTATGGGGACAGCCAAAGAACCTTTTTAGGTTCTAGATAGCACATTTTGAGATGTGCACATAGAGTTGACATTGCATGTTTGATGGATTTAACCAATCTCTGAACGTTCCTAAAGTGTGGCATATGAACTGATGCGTGGCAAATGACTCTCAATAATACAACCATCTCTCGATGTTGACCTCAGTCCGAGATAATAACTTAAAATAACCACATTCCATAACCAACACCTATAGATTATGTATGATTGAGCAATAGGCATCCTTTCTCTGGTTGGTTAAATGAAGGTCATCTTTTCATCATGTATAGCCTGACACAGTTTAGCTGTTACATTTCTAATAAAATGCTAATATGAAAAGCCAAAAAGCCAATGTAATGCTAAAGCATATATTATTATATTATTATTATATTATAGGCCATCACAGGATATAACCATCACTGCCTGGTGCACTAAAATGCAAAGAGATTCAGGTTGGTAAGAATTTCAGCAGATAGCTATTCATCATACGGTTACATAATCCTAGTACATTTCAGAACCCTGCAATGGCTCATTGAGTGAACGTCAACCTAAGGTCCGCCAGGTAGTCAGAAGTCTCAAGGCTGTCTTTAGGAATGACAAGGTGGTGAAGACAGCCAAGAGAAGAAGAAGTGAATACAGGTGGGGAGGAAAGCAACAGACAAACACAGGGAAGAAGAAGACGTGAATACAGGTGGGGAGGAAAGCTACAGACAAACACAGGGAAGAAGAAGAGTGAATACAGGTGGGGAGGAAAGCTACAGACAAACACAGGGAAGAAGAAAGTGAATACAGGTGGGGAGGAAAGCTACAGACAAACAGGGAAGAAGAAGAAGTGAATACAGGTGGGGAGGAAAGCTACAGACAAACACAGGGAAGAAGAAGAAGTGAATACAGGTGGGGAGGAAAGCTACAGACAAACACAGGGAAGAAGAAGTGAATACAGGTGGGGAGGAAAGCTACAGACAAACACAGGGAAGAAGAAGAAGTGAATACAGGTGGGGAGGAAAGCTACAGACAAACACAGGGAAGAAGAAGTGAATACAGGTGGGGAGGAAAGCTACAGACACACAGGGAAGAAGAAGAAGTGAATACAGGTGGGGAGGAAAGCTACAGACAAACACAGGGAAGAAGAAGTGAATACAGGTGGGGAGGAAAGCTACAGACAAACACAGGGAAGAAGAAGAAGTGAATACAGGTGGGGAGGAAAGCTACAGACAAACACAGGGAAGAAGAAGTGAATACAGGTGGGGAGGAAAGCTACAGACAAACACAGGGAAGAAGAAGTGAATACAGGTGGGGAGGAAAGCTACAGACATACACAGGGAAGAAGAAGAAGTGAATACAGGTGGGGAGGAAAGCTACAGACAAACACAGGGAAGAAGAAGTGAATACAGGTGGGGAGGAAAGCTACAGACAAACACAGGGAAGAAGAAGAAGTGAATACAGATGGGGAGGAAAGCTACAGACAAACACAGGGAAGAAGAAGTGAATACAGGTGGGGAGGAAAGCAACAGACAAACACAGGGAAGAAGAAGTGAATACAGATGGGGAGGAAAGCTACAGACAAACACAGGGAAGAAGAAGTGAATACAGGTGGGGAGGAAAGCTACAGACAAACACAGGGAAGAAGAAGTGAATACAGATGGGGAGGAAAGCAACAGACAAACACAGGGAAGAAGAAGTGAATACAGATGGGGAGGAAAGCTACAGACATACACAGGGAAGAAGAAGAAGTGAATACAGGTGGGGAGGAAAGCTACAGACAAACACAGGGAAGAAGAAGTGAATACAGGTGGGGAGGAAAGCTACAGACAAACACAGGGAAGAAGAAGTGAATACAGATGGGGAGGAAAGCAACAGACAAACACAGGGAAGAAGAAGTGAATACAGGTGGGGAGGAAAGCTACAGACAAACACAGGGAAGAAGAAGTGAATACAGGTGGGGAGGAAAGCTACAGACAAACACAGGGAAGAAGAAGTGAATACAGGTGGGGAGGAAAGCAACAGACAAACACAGGGAAGAAGAAGTGAATACAGGTGGGAGGAAAGCTACAGACAAACAGGGAAGAAGAAGAAGTGAATACAGGTGGGGAGGAAAGCTACAGACAAACACAGGGAAGAATAAGTGAATACAGGTGGGAGGAAAGCTACAGACAAACACAGGGAAGAAGAAGTGAATACAGATGGGGAGGAAAGCTACAGACAAACACAGGGAAGAAGAAGTGAATACAGGTGGGGAGGAAAGCTACAGACAAACACAGGGAAGAAGAAGTGAATACAGGTGGGGAGGAAAGCTACAGACAAACACAGGGAAGAAGAAGAAGTGAATACAGGTGGGGAGGAAAGCTACAGACAAACACAGGGAAGAAGAAGTGAATACAGGTGGAGAGGAAAGCTACAGACAAACACAGGGAAGAAGAAGTGAATACAGGTGGGGAGGAAAGCTACAGACAAACACAGGGAAGAAGAAGAAGTGAATACAGGTGGGGAGGAAAGCTACAGACAAACACAGGGAAGAAGAAGAAGTGAATACAGGTGGGGAGGAAAGCTACAGACAAACACAGGGAAGAAGAAGTGAATACAGGTGGAGAGGAAAGCTACAGACAAACACAGGGAAGAAGAAGTGAATACAGGTGGGGAGGAAAGCTACAGACATACACAGGGAAGAAGAAGAAGTGAATACAGATGGGGAGGAAAGCAACAGACAAACAGGGAAGATGAAGAAGTGAATACAGGTGGGGAGGAAAGCTACAGACAAACAGGGAAGAAGAAGAAGTGAATACAGGTGGGGAGGAAAGCTACAGACAAACACAGGGAAGAAGAAGAAGTGAATACAGGTGGGGAGGAAAGCTACAGACAAACACAGGGAAGAAGAAGAAGTGAATACAGGTGGGGAGGAAAGCTACAGACAAACACAGGGAAGAAGAAGAAGTGAATACAGGTGGGGAGGAAAGCTACAGACAAACAGGGAAGAAGAAGAAGTGAATACAGGTGGGGAGGAAAGCTACAGACAAACACAGGGAAGAAGAAGTGAATACAGGTGGGGAGGAAAGCTACAGACAAACACAGGGAAGAAGAAGAAGTGAATACAGGTGGGGAGGAAAGCTACAGACAAACACAGGGAAGAAGAAGAAGTGAATACAGGTGGGGAGGAAAGCTACAGACAAACACAGGGAAGAAGAAGTGAATACAGGTGGAGAGGAAAGCTACAGACAAACAGGGATGAAGAAGAAGTGAATACAGGTGGGGAGGAAAGCTACAGACAAACACAGGGAAGAAGAAGTGAATACAGGTGGGGAGGAAAGCTACAGACAAACACAGGGAAGAAGAAGAAGTGAATACAGGTGGGGAGGAAAGCTACAGACAAACACAGGGAAGAAGAAGAAGTGAATACAGGTGGGGAGGAAAGCTACAGACAAACACAGGGAAGAAGAAGTGAATACAGGTGGGGAGGAAAGCTACAGACAAACACAGGGAAGAAGAAGTGAATACAGGTGGGGAGGAAAGCTACAGACATACACAGGGAAGAAGAAGAAGTGAATACAGGTGGGGAGGAAAGCTACAGACAAACACAGGGAAGAAGAAGAAGTGAATACAGGTGGGGAGGAAAGCTACAGACATACACAGGGAAGAAGAAGAAGTGAATACAGGTGGGGAGGAAAGCTACAGACAAACAGGGAAGAAGAAGAAGTAAATACAGGTGGGGAGGAAAGCTACAGACATACACAGGGAAGAAGAAGAAGTGAATACAGGTGGGGAGGAAAGCTACAGACAAACAGGGAAGAAGAAGAAGTGAATACAGGTGGGGAGGAAAGCTACAGACAAACACAGTGAAGAAGAAGTGAATACAGGTGGGGAGGAAAGCTACAGACAAACACAGGGAAGAAGAAGAAGTGAATACAGGTGGGGAGGAAAGCTACAGACAAACACAGGGAAGAAGAAGAAGTGAATACAGGTGGGGAGGAAAGCTACAGACAAACACAGGGAAGAAGAAGTGAATACAGGTGGAGAGGAAAGCTACAGACAAACACAGGGAAGAAGAAGTGAATACAGGTGGGGAGGAAAGCTACAGACATACACAGGGAAGAAGAAGAAGTGAATACAGGTGGGGAGGAAAGCTACAGACAAACACAGGGAAGAAGTGAATACAGGTGGGGAGGAAAGCTACAGACAAACACAGGGAAGAAGAAGAAGTGAATACAGGTGGGGAGGAAAGCTACAGACATACAGAAGGGAAGAAGAAGTAAATACAGGTGGGGAGGAAAGCTACAGACATACACAGGGAAGAAGAAGAAGTGAATACAGGTGGGGAGGAAAGCTACAGACAAACACAGGGAAGAAGAAGTGAATACAGGTGGGGAGGAAAGCTACAGACAAACACAGGGAAGAAGAAGTGAATACAGGTGGGGAGGAAAGCTACAGACATACACAGGAAGAAGAAGAAGTGAATACAGATGGGGAGGAAAGCAACAGACAAACACAGGGAAGAAGAAGTGAATACAGGTGGGGAGGAAAGCTACAGACAAACACAGGGAAGAAGAAGAAGTGAATACAGGTGGGGAGGAAAGCTACAGACAAACACAGGGAAGAAGAAGAAGTGAATACAGGTGGGGAGGAAAGCTACAGACAAACACAGGGAAGAAGAAGTGAATACAGGTGGGGAGGAAAGCTACAGACAAACACAGGGAAGAAGAAGAAGTGAATACAGGTGGGGAGGAAAGCTACAGACAAACACAGGGAAGAAGAAGTGAATACAGGTGGGGAGGAAAGCTACAGACAAACACAGGAAGAAGAAGAAGTGAATACAGATGGGGAGGAAAGCTACAGACAACACAGGGAACAGAAGTGAATACAGGTGGGGAGGAAAGCAACAGACAAACACAGGGAAGAAGAAGTGAATACAGATGAAAATACAGACATACACAGGGAAGAAGAAGTGAATACAGGTGGGGAGGAAAGCAACAGACAAACACAGGGAAGAAGAAGTGAATACAGATGGGGAGGAAAGCAACAGACAAACACAGGGAAGAAGAAGTGAATACAGGTGGGGAGAAAGCTACAGACAAACAGGGAAGAAGAAGAAGTGAATACAGGTGGGGAGGAAAGCTACAGACAAACACAGGGAAGAAGAAGTGAATACAGGTGGGGAGGAAAGCTACAGACAAACACAGGGAAGAAGAAGTGAATACAGATGGGAGGAAAGCTACAGACAAACACAGGGAAGAAGAAGTGAATACAGGTGGGGAGGAAAGCTACAGACAAACACAGGGAAGAATAAGTGAATACAGGTGGGGAGGAAAGCTACAGACAAACACAGGGAAGAAGAAGTGAATACAGATGGGGAGGAAAGCTACAGACAAACACAGGGAAGGAAGTGAATACAGGTGGGGAAGCTACAGACAAAACAGGGAAGAAGAAGTGAATACAGGTGGGGAGGAAAGCTACAGACAAACACAGGGAAGAAGAAGTGAATACAGGTGGGGAGGAAAGCTACAGACAAACACAGGGAAGAAGAAGTGAATACAGATGGGGAGGAAAGCTACAGACAAACACAGGGAAGAAGAAGTGAATACAGGTGGGGAGGAAAGCTACAGACAAACACAGGGAAGAAGAAGTGAATACAGGTGGGGAGGAAAGCTACAGACAAACACAGGAAAGAAGAAGAAGAAGTGAATACAGGTGGGGAGGAAAGCTACAGACAAACACAGGGAAGAAGAAGTGAATACAGGTGGGGAGGAAAGCTACAGACAAACACAGGGAAGAAGAAGAAGTGAATACAGGTGGGGAGGAAAGCTACAGACAAACACAGGAAGAAGAAGAAGTGAATACAGGTGGGGAGGAAAGCTACAGACAAACACAGGGAAGAAGAAGAAGTGAATACAGGTGGGGAGGAAAGCTACAGACAAACACAGGGAAGAAGAAGTGAATACAGGTGGGGAGGAAAGCTACAGACAAACACAGGGAAGAAGAAGTGAATACAGGTGGGGAGGAAAGCTACAGACAAACACAGGGAAGAAGAAGTGAATACAGGTGGGGAGCTACAGACAAACAGGGAAGAAGAAGTGAATACAGGTGGGGAGGAAAGCTACAGACAAACAGGGAAGAAGAAGAAGTGAATACAGGTGGGGAGGAAAGCTACAGACAAACACAGGAAGAAGAAGAAGTGAATACAGGTGGGGAGGAAAGCTACAGACAAACACAGGGAAGAAGAAGAAGTGAATACAGGTGGGGAGGAAAGCTACAGACAAACACAGGGAAGAAGAAGAAGTGAATACAGGTGGGGAGGAAAGCTACAGACAAACACAGGAAGAAGAAGAAGTGAATACAGGTGGGGAGGAAAGCTACAGACAAACACAGGGAAGAAGAAGTGAATACAGGTGGGGAGGAAAGCTACAGACAAACACAGGGAAGAAGAAGTGAATACAGGTGGGGAGGAAAGCTACAGACAAACACAGGGAAGAAGAAGAAGAAGTGAATACAGGTGGGGAGGAAAGCTACAGACAAACACAGGGAAGAAGAAGTGAATACAGGTGGGGAGGAAAGCTACAGACAAAACAGGGGAAGAAGAAGTGAATACAGGTGGGGAGGAAAGCTACAGACAAACACAGGAAGAAGAAGAAGTGAATACAGGTGGGGAGGAAAGCTACAGACAAACACAGGGAAGAAGAAGAAGTGAATACAGGTGGGGAGGAAAGCTACAGACAAACACAGGGAAGGAAGAAGAAGTGAATACAGGTGGGGAGGAAAGCTACAGACAAACACAGGAAGAAGAAGTGAATACAGGTGGGAGGAAAGCTACAGACAAACACAGGGAAGAAGAAGTGAATACAGGTGGGGAGGAAAGCTACAGACAACACAGGGAAGAAGAAAGTGAATACAGATGGGGAGGAAAGCTACAGACAAACACAGGGAAGAAGAAGAAGTGAATACAGGTGGGGAGGAAAGCTACAGACAAACACAGGGAAGAAGAAGAAGTGAATACAGGTGGGGAGGAAAGCTACAGACAAACACAGGGAAGAAGAAGAAGTGAATACAGGTGGGGAGGAAAGCTACAGACAAACACAGGGAAGAAGAAGTGAATACAGGTGGGGAGGAAAGCTACAGACAAACAGGGAAGAAGAAAAGTGAATACAGGTGGGGAGGAAAGCTACAGACAAACACAGTGAAGAAGAAGTGAATACAGGTGGGGAGGAAAGCTACAGACAAACACAGGAAGAAGAAGAAGTGAATACAGGTGGGGAGGAAAGCTACAGACAAACACAGGGAAGAAGAAGAAGTGAATACAGGTGGGGAGGAAAGCTACAGACAAACACAGGAAGAAGAAGAAGTGAATACAGGTGGGAGGAAAGCTACAGACAAACACAGGGAAGAAGAAGTGAATACAGGTGGGGAGGAAAGCTACAGACAAACACAGGGAAGAAGAAGTGAATACAGGTGGGGAGGAAAGCTACAGACAAACACAGGAAGAAGAAGTGAATACAGGTGGGGAGGAAAGCTACAGACAAACACAGGGAAGAAGAAGAAGTGAATACAGGTGGGGAGGAAAGCTACAGACAAACACAGGGAAGAAGAAGTAAATACAGGTGGGGAGGAAAGCTACAGACAAACACAGGGAAGAAGAAGTGAATACAGGTGGGGAGGAAAGCTACAGACAAACACAGGGAAGAAGAAGTGAATACAGGTGGGGAGGAAAGCTACAGACAAACACAGGGAAGAAGAAGTGAATACAGGTGGGGAGGAAAGCTACAGACAAACACAGGGAAGAAAGAAGTGAATACAGATGGGGAGGAAAGCACCAGACAAACACAGGTAAGAAGAAGTGAATACAGGTGGGGAGGAAAGCTACAGACAAACACAGGGAAGAAGAAGTGAATACAGGTGGGGAGGAAAGCTACAGACAAACACAGGGGAAGAAGAAGAAGTGAATACAGGTGGGGAGGAAAGCTACAGACAAACACAGGGAAGAAGAAGTGAATACAGGTGGGAGGAAAGCTACAGACAAACACAGGGAAGAAGAAGTGAATACAGGTGGGGAGGAAAGCTACAGACAAACACAGGGAAGAAGAAGTGAATACAGGTGGGGAGGAAAGCTACAGACAAACACAGGGGAAGAAGTGAAACAGGTGGGGAGGAAAGCTACAGACAAACACAGGGGAAGAAGAAGTGAATACAGGTGGGGAGGAAAGCTACAGACAAACAGAAGGGAAGAAGAAGTAAATACAGGTGGGGAGGAAAGCTACAGACATACACAGGGAAGAAGAAGAAGTGAATACAGGTGGGGAGGAAAGCTACAGACAAACACAGGGAAGAAGAAGTGAATACAGGTGGGGAGGAAAGCTACAGACAAACACAGGGAAGAAGAAGTGAATACAGGTGGGGAGGAAAGCTACAGACAAACACAGGGAAGAAGAAGTGAATACAGGTGGGAGGAAAGCTACAGACAAACAGGGATGAAGAAGAAGTGAATACAGGTGGGGAGGAAAGCAACAGACAAACACAGGGAAGAAGTGAATACAGGTGGGGAGGAAAGCTACAGACAAACACAGGGAAGAAGAAGTGAATACAGGTGGGGAGGAAAGCTACAGACAAACACAGGGAAGAAGTGAATACAGGTGGGAGGAAAGCTACAGACAAACACAGGGAAGAAGAAGTGAATACAGGTGGGGAGGAAAGCTACAGACAAACAGGGGAAGAAGAAGTGAATACAGGTGGGGAGGAAAGCTACAGACAAACACAGGGAAGAAGAAGTGAATACAGGTGGGGAGGAAAGCTACAGACAAACACAGGGAAGAAGAAGTGAATACAGGTGGGGAGGAAAGCTACAGACAAACACAGGGGAAGAAGAAGTGAATACAGGTGGGGAGGAAAGCTACAGACAAACACAGGGAAGAAGAAGTGAATACAGGTGGGGAGGAAAGCTACAGACAAACACAGGGAAGAAGAAGTGAATACAGGTGGGGAGGAAAGCTACAGACAAACACAGGGAAGAAGAAGTGAATACAGGTGGGGAGGAAAGCTACAGACAAACACAGGGAAGAAGAAGTGAATACAGGTGGGGAGGAAAGCTACAGACAAACACAGGGAAGAAGAAGTGAATACAGGTGGGGAGGAAAGCTACAGACAAACACAAACACAGGTGGGGAGGAAAGCTACAGACAAACAGGGATGAAGAAGAAGTGAATACAGGTGGGGAGGAAAGCTACAGACAAACACAGGAAAGAAGAAGTGAATACAGGTGGGGAGGAAAGCAACAGACAAACACAGGAAAGAAGAAGTGAATACAGGTGGGGAGGAAAGCTACAGACAAACACAGGGAAGAAGAAGAAGTGAATACAGATGGGGAGGAAAGCAACAGACAAACACAGGGAAGAAGAAGTGAATACAGGTGGGGAGGAAAGCTACAGACAAACACAGGGAAGAAGAAGTGAATACAGGTGGGGAGGAAAGCTACAGACAAACACAGGGAAGAAGAAGTGAATACAGGTGGGGAGGAAAGCTACAGACATACACAGGGAAGAAGAAGAAGTGAATACAGATGGGGAGGAAAGCAACAGACAAACACAGGGAAGAAGAAGTGAATACAGGTGGGGAGGAAAGCAACAGACAAACACAGGAAGAAGAAGTGAATACAGGTGGGGAGGAAAGCTACAGACAAACACAGGGAAGAAGAAGTGAATACAGGTGGGGAGGAAAGCTACAGACAAACACAGGGAAGAAGAAGTGAATACAGGTGGGGAGGAAAGCTACAGACAAACACAGAAGAAGAAGTGAATACAGGTGGGGAGGAAAGCAACAGACAAACACAGGGAAGAAGTGAATACAGGTGGGGAGGAAAGCTACAGACAAACACAGGGAAGAAGAAGTGAATACAGGTGGGGAGGAAAGCTACAGACAAACACAGGGAAGAAGAAGTGAATACAGGTGGGGAGGAAAGCAACAGACAAACACAGGGAAGAAGAAGTGAATACAGGTGGGGAGGAAAGCTACAGACAAACACAGGGAAGAAGAAGTGAATACAGGTGGGGAGGAAAGCAACAGACAAACACAGGGAAGAAGAAGTGAATACAGGTGGGGAGGAAAGCAACAGACAAACACAGGGAAGAAGAAGTGAATACAGGTGGGGAGGAAAGCTACAGACAAACACAGGGAAGAAGAAGTGAATACAGGTGGGGAGGAAAGCTACAGACATACACAGGGAAGAAGAAGAAGTGAATACAGGTGGGGAGGAAAGCTACAGACAAACACAGGGAAGAAGAAGTGAATACAGGTGGGGAGGAAAGCTACAGACAAACACAGGGGAAGAAGAAGTGAATACAGGTGGGAGGAAAGCTACAGACAAACACAGGGAAGAAGAAGTGAATACAGGTGGGGAGGAAAGCTACAGACAAACACAGGGAAGAAGAAGTGAATACAGGTGGGGAGGAAAGCTACAGATAAACACAGGAAGAAGAAGAAGTGAATACAGGTGGGGAGGAAAGCTACAGACAAACACAGGGAAGAAGAAGTGAATACAGGTGGGGAGGAAAGCAACAGACAAACACAGGGAAGAAGAAGTGAATACAGGTGGGGAGGAAAGCTACAGACAAACACAGGGAAGAAGAAGTGAATACAGATGGGGAGGAAAGCTACAGACAAACACAGGGAAGAAGAAGTGAATACAGGTGGGGAGGAAAGCTACAGACAAACACAGGGAAGAAGAAGTGAATACAGGTGGGGAGGAAAGCTACAGACAAACACAGGGAAGAAGAAGTGAATACAGGTGGGGAGGAAAGCTACAGACAAACACAGGGAAGAAGAAGTGAATACAGGTGGGGAGGAAAGCTACAGACAAACACAGGGAAGAAGAAGTGAATACAGGTGGGGAGGAAAGCTACAGACAAACACAGGGAAGAAGAAGTGAATACAGGTGGGGAGGAAAGCTACAGACAAACACAGGAAGAAGAAGAAGTGAATACAGGTGGGAGGAAAGCTACAGACAAACACAGGGAAGAAGAAGTGAATACAGATGGGGAGGAAAGCTACAGACAAACACAGGGAAGAAGAAGTGAATACAGATGGGGAGGAAAGCAACAGACAAACACAGGGAAGAAGAAGTGAATACAGATGGGGAGGAAAGCTACAGACAAACACAGGGAAGAAGAAGAAGTGAATACAGGTGGGGAGGAAAGCTACAGACAAACACAGGGAAGAAGAAGTGAATACAGGTGGGGAGGAAAGCTACAGACAAACACAGGGAAGAAGAAGAAGTGAATACAGGTGGGGAGGAAAGCTACAGACAAACACAGGGATGAAGAAGTGAATACAGATGGGGAGGAAAGCTACAGACAAACACAGGGAAGAAGAAGTGAATACAGTGGGGAGGAAAGCTACAGACAAACACAGGGAAGAAGAAGTGAATACAGATGGGGAGGAAAGCTACAGACAAACACAGGGAAGAAGAAGAAGTGAATACAGGTGGGGAGGAAAGCAACAGACAAACACAGGAAGAAGAAGTGAATACAGATGGGGAGGAAAGCTACAGACAAACACAGGGAAGAAGAAGAAGTGAATACAGGTGGGGAGGAAAGCTACAGACAAACACAGGGAAGAAGAAGTGAATACAGATGGGGAGGAAAGCAACAGACAAACACAGGGAAGAAGAAGTGAATACAGGTGGGGAGGAAAGCTACAGACAAACACAGGGAAGAAGAAGTGAATACAGGTGGGGAGGAAAGCTACAGACAAACACAGGGAAGAAGAAGTGAATACAGATGGGAGGAAAGCTACAGACAAACACAGGGGAAGAAGTGAATACAGGTGGGGAGGAAAGCTACAGACAAACACAGGGAAGAAGAAGTGAATACAGGTGGGGAGGAAAGCTACAGACAAACACAGGGAAGAAGAAGTGAATACAGGTGGGGAGGAAAGCTACAGACAAACACAGGAAGAAGAAGTGAATACAGGTGGGGAGGAAAGCTACAGACAAACACAGGGGAAGAAGAAGTGAATACAGGATGGGGAGGAAAGCAACAGACAAACACAGGGAAGAAGAAGTGAATACAGATGGGGAGGAAAGCTACAGACAAACACAGGAAGAAGAAGTGAATACAGGTGGGGAGGAAAGCTACAGACAAACACAGGGAAGAAGAAGTGAATACAGGTGGGGAGGAAAGCTACAGACAAACACAGGGAAGAAGAAGTGAATACAGGTGGGGAGGAAAGCTACAGACAAACACAGGGAAGAAGAAGTGAATACAGGTGGGGAGGAAAGCAACAGACAAACACAGGGAAGAAGTGAATACAGGTGGGGAGGAAAGCTACAGACAAACACAGGGAAGAAGAAGTGAATACAGGTGGGGAGGAAAGCTACAGACAAACACAGGGAAGAAGAAGTGAATACAGGTGGGGAGGAAAGCTACAGACAAACACAGGGAAGAAGAAGTGAATACAGGTGGGGAGGAAAGCAACAGACAAACACAGGGAAGAAGTGAATACAGGTGGGGAGGAAAGCTACAGACAAACACAGGGAAGAAGAAGTGAATACAGGTGGAGAGGAAAGCTACAGACAAACACAGGGAAGAAGTGAATACAGGTGGGGAGGAAAGCTACAGACAAACACAGGGAAGAAGAAGTGAATACAGGTGGGGAGGAAAGCTACAGACAAACACAGGGAAGAAGTGAATACAGGTGGGGAGGGGAGGAAAGCTACAGACAAACACAGGGAAGAAGAAGTGAATACAGGTGGGGAGGAAAGCTACAGACAAACACAGGGAAGAAGAAGTGAATACAGGTGGGGAGGAAAGCTACAGACAAACACAGGGAAGAAGAAGTGAATACAGGTGGGGAGGAAAGCTACAGACAAACACAGGGAAGAAGAAGTGAATACAGGTGGGGAGGAAAGATACAGACAGACACAGGGGAAGAAGAAGTGAATACAGGTGGGGAGGAAAGCTACAGACAAACACACAGGGAAGAAGAAGAAGTGAATATAGGTGGGGAGGAAAGCAACAGACAAACACAGGGAAGAAGAAGTGAATACAGGTGGGGAGGAAAGCTACAGACAAACACAGGGGAAGAAGAAGTGAATACAGGTGGGGAGGAAAGCTACAGACAAACACAGGGAAGAAGAAGAAGTGAATACAGGTGGGGAGGAAAGCTACAGACAAACACAGGGAAGAAGAAGTGAATACAGGTGAAGCTACAGACAAACACAGGGAAGAAGAAGTGAATACAGGTGGGGAGGAAAGCTACAGACAAACACAGGGAAGAAGAAGTGAATACAGGTGGGGAGGAAAGCTACAGACAAACACAGGGAAGAAGAAGTGAATACAGGTGGGGAGGAAAGCTACAGACAAACACAGGGAAGAAGAAGTGAATACAGGTGGGGAGGAAAGCTACAGACAAACACAGGGAAGAAGAAGAAGTGAATACAGGTGGGGAGGAAAGCTACAGACAAACACAGGGAAGAAGAAGTGAATACAGGTGGGGAGGAAAGCTACAGACAAACACAGGGAAGAAGAAGTGAATACAGGTGGGGAGGAAAGCTACAGACAAACACAGGGAAGAAGAAGAAGTGAATACAGATGGGGAGGAAAGCTACAGACAAACACAGGGAAGAAGAAGTGAATACAGGTGGGGAGGAAAGCTACAGACAAACACAGGGAAGAAGAAGAAGTGAATACAGGTGGGGAGGAAAGCAACAGACAAACACAGGGAAGAAGAAGTGAATACAGATGGGGAGGAAAGCTACAGACAAACACAGGGAAGAAGAAGAAGTGAATACAGATGGGGAGGAAAGCTACAGACAAACACAGGGAAGAAGAAGAAGTGAATACAGATGGGGAGGAAAGCTACAGACATACACAGGGAAGAAGAAGAAGTGAATACAGATGGGGAGGAAAGCTACAGACAAACACAGGGAAGAAGAAGAAGTGAATACAGATGGGGAGGAAAGCTACAGACAAACACAGGGAAGAAGAAGTGAATACAGGTGGGGAGGAAAGCTACAGACAAACACAGGGAAGAAGAAGTGAATACAGGTGGGGAGGAAAGCTACAGACATACACAGGGAAGAAGAAGAAGTGAATACAGATGGGGAGGAAAGCAACAGACAAACACAGGGAAGAAGAAGTGAATACAGGTGGGGAGGAAAGCTACAGACAAACACAGGGGAAGAAGAAGTGAATACAGGTGGGGAGGAAAGCTACAGACAAACACAGGGAAGAAGAAGTGAATACAGGTGGGGAGGAAAGCAACAGACAAACACAGGGAAGAAGAAGTGAATACAGGTGGGGAGGAAAGCTACAGACAAACACAGGGAAGAAGAAGTGAATACAGGTGGGGAGGAAAGCTACAGACAAACACAGGGAAGAAGAAGTGAATACAGATGGGGAGGAAAGCTACAGACAAACACAGGGAAGAAGAAGTGAATACAGGTGGGGAGGAAAGCTACAGACAAACACAGGGAAGAAGAAGTGAATACAGGTGGGGAGGAAAGCTACAGACATACACAGGGAAGAAGAAGAAGTGAATACAGATGGGGAGGAAAGCAACAGACAAACACAGGGAAGAAGAAGTGAATACAGATGGGCAGAAAGCTACAGACAAACACAGGAAGAAGAAGTGAATACAGGTGGGGAGGAAAGCTACAGACAAACACAGGGGAAGAAGAAGTGAATACAGGTGGGGAGGAAAGCTACAGACAAACACAGGGAAGAAGAAGAAGTGAATACAGGTGGGGAGGAAAGCTACAGACAAACACAGGGAAGAAGAAGAAGTGAATACAGGTGGGGAGGAAAGCTACAGACAAACACAGGGAAGAAGAAGTGAATACAGGTGGGGAGGAAAGCTACAGACAAACACAGGGAAGAAGAAGTGAATACAGATGGGGAGGAAAGCTACAGACAAACACAGGGAAGAAGAAGTGAATACAGGTGGGGAGGAAAGCTACAGACAAACACAGGGAAGAAGAAGTGAATACAGGTGGGGAGGAAAGCTACAGACAAACAGGGAAGAAGAAGAAGTGAATACAGGTGGGGAGGAAAGCTACAGACAAACACAGGGAAGAAGAAGTGAATACAGGTGGGGAGGAAAGCTACAGACAAACACAGGGAAGAAGAAGTGAATACAGGTGGGGAGGAAAGCTACAGACAAACACAGGGAAGAAGAAGTGAATACAGGTGGGGAGGAAAGCTACAGACAAACACAGGGAAGAAGAAGTGAATACAGGTGGGGAGGAAAGCT
Organism: Oncorhynchus keta; assembly: GCF_023373465.1. Taxonomy (NCBI): domain Eukaryota; kingdom Metazoa; phylum Chordata; class Actinopteri; order Salmoniformes; family Salmonidae; genus Oncorhynchus; species Oncorhynchus keta. The sequence goes on from NC_068456.1 coordinate 24,555,156, forward strand.
ACAGACAAACACAGGGAAGAAGAAGTGAATACAGGTGGGGAGGAAAGCTACAGACAAACACAGGAAGAAGAAGAACAATACAGGTGGGGAGGAAAGCAACAGACAAACACAGGAAGAAGAAGTGAATACAGGTGGGGAGGAAAGCTACAGACAAACACAGGGAAGAAGAAGTGAATACAGGTGGGGAGGAAAGCAACAGACAAACACAGGGAAGAAGAAGTGAATACAGATGGGAGGAAAGATACAGACAAACACAGGGAAGAAGAAGTGAATACAGGTGGGAGGAAAGCTACAGACAAACACAGGAAGAAGAAGTGAATACAGGTGGGAGGAAAGCTACAGACAAACACAGGGAAGAAGAAGTGAATACAGGTGGGGAGGAAAGCAACAGACAAACACAGGAAGAAGAAGTGAATACAGGTGGGGAGGAAAGCTACAGACAAACACAGGGAAGAAGAAGTGAATACAGGTGGGGAGGAAAGCTACAGACAAACACAGGGAAGAAGAAGTGAATACAGGTGGGGAGGAAAGCTACAGACAAACACAGGGAAGAAGAAGAAGTGAATACAGGTGGGGAGGAAAGCTACAGACAAACACAGGGGAAGAAGAAGTGAATACAGGTGGGGAGAAAGCTACAGACAAACACAGGGAAGAAGAATACAGGTGGGAGGTGCTACAGACATACAGAAGGGAAGAAGAAGTAAATACAGGTGGGGAGGAAAGCTACAGACATACACAGGGAAGAAGAAGAAGTGAATACAGGTGGGGAGGAAAGCTACAGACAAACACAGGGAAGAAGAAGTGAATACAGGTGGGGAGGAAAGCTACAGACAAACACAGGGAAGAAGAAGTGAATACAGGTGGGGAGGAAAGCTACAGACAAACACAGGGAAGAAGAAGTGAATACAGGTGGGGAGGAAAGCTACAGACAAACACAGGGAAGAAGAAGTGAATACAGGTGGGGAGGAAAGCTACAGACAAACACAGGGAAGAAGAAGTGAATACAGGTGGGGAGGAAAGCTACAGACAAACACAGGGAAGAAGAAGTGAATACAGGTGGGGAGGAAAGCTACAGACAAACACAGGGAAGAAGAAGTGAATACAGGTGGGGAGGAAAGCTACAGACAAACAGGGATGAAGAAGAAGTGAATACAGGTGGGGAGGAAAGCTACAGACAAACACAGGGAAGAAGAAGTGAATACAGGTGGGGAGGAAAGCTACAGACAAACACAGGAAAGAAGAAGTGAATACAGGTGGGGGAAAGCCACAGACAAACACAGGGAAGAAGAAGTGAATACAGGTGGGGAGGAAAGCTACAGACAAACACAGGATGAAGAAGAAGTGAATACAGGTGGGGAGGAAAGCTACAGACAAACACAGGGAAGAAGAAGTGAATACAGGTGGGGAGGAAAGCTACAGACAAACACAGGGAAGAAGAAGTGAATACAGGTGGGGAGGAAAGCTACAGACAAACACAGGGAAGAAGAAGTGAATACAGGTGGGGAGGAAAGCTACAGACAAACACAGGGAAGAAGAAGTGAATACAGGTGGGGAGGAAAGCCACAGACAAACACAGGGAAGAAGTGAATACAGGTGGGAGGAAAGCTACAGACAAACACAGGGAAGAAGAAGTGAATACAGAAAGTGGGGAGGAAAGCAGGTGGGGAACAGACAAACACAGGGGAAGAAGAAGTGAATACAGGTGGGACAGACAAACACAGGGAAGAAGAAGTGAATACAGGTGGGGAGGAAAGCTACAGACAAACACAGGGAAGAAGAAGTGAATACAGGTGGGGAGGAAAGCAAACAGACAAACACAGGGAAGAAGAAGTGAATACAGGTGGGGAGGAAAGCTACAGACAAACACTGGGAAGAAGAAGTGAATACAGGTGGGGAGGAAAGCTACAGACAAACACAGGGAAGATAGAAGAAGTGAATACAGAGGGGGAGGAAAACAGACAAACACAGGAAAGAAGAAGTGAATACAGGTGGGGAGGAAAGCTACAGACAAACACAGGGAAGAAGAAGTGAATACAGGTGGGAGGAAAGCTACAGACAAACAGGGAAGGGAGGAAAGCTACAGACAAACAGGATGAAGAAGAAGTGAATACAGGTGGGGAGGAAAGCTACAGACAAACACAGGGAAGAAGAAGTGAATACAGGTGGGGAGGAAAGCTACAGACAAACAGGGAAGAAGAAGTGAATACAGGTGGGGAGGAAAGCTACAGACAAACACAGGGAAGAAGAAGTGAATACAGGTGGGGAGGAAAGCAACAGACAAACACAGGAAGAAGAAGTGAATACAGGTGGGGAGGAAAGCAACAGACAAACACAGGGAAGAAGAAGTGAATACAGGTGGGGAGGAAAACAGACAAACAGGGATGAAGAAGAAGTGAATACAGGTGGGGAGGAAAGCAAACACAGTGAATACAAACAGACAAACAGGGGAAGAAGAAGTGAATACAGGTGGGGAGGAAAGCACAAAACAGAAACACAGGGAAGAAGTGACAGGTGGGGGAGGAAGCTACAGACAAACACAGGAAGAAGAAGTGAATACAGGTGGGGAGGAAAGCTACAGACAAACACAGGAAGAAGAAGTGAATACAGGTGGGGAGGAAAGCTACAGACAAACACAGGGAAGAAGAAGTGAATACAGGTGGGGAGGAAAGCCACAGACAAACACAGGGAAGAAGTGAATACAGGTGGGGAGGAAAGCTACAGACAAACAGGGATGAAGAAGAAGTGAATACAGGTGGGGAGGAAAGCTACAGACAAACACAGGGAAGAAGAAGTGAATACAGGTGGGGAGGAAAGCTACAGACAAACACAGGAAGAAGAAGTGAATACAGGTGGGGAGGAAAGCTACAGACAAACACAGGGGAAGAAGAAGTGAATACAGGTGGGGAGGAAAGCTACAGACAAACACAGGGAAGAAGAAGTGAATACAGGTGGGGAGAAAGCTACAGACAAACACAGGAAGAAGAAGTGAATACAGGTGGGGAGGAACAGACAAACACAGGGAAGAAGAAGTGAATACAGGTGGGAGGAAAGCACAGACAAACACAGGAAGAAGAAGTGAATACAGGTGGGGAGGAAAGCTACAGACAAACACAGGGAAGAAGAAGTGAATACAGGTGGGAGGAAAGCTACAGACAAACACAGGGAAGAAGAAGTGAATACAGGTGGGGAGGAAAGCTACAGACAAACACAGGGAAGAAGAAGGTGGGGAGGAATACAGGTGGGGAAGGAAAGCAGGTGGGGGGACAGACAAACACAGGGAAGAAGAAGTGAATACAGGTGGGGAGGAAAGCCACAGACAAACACAGGGAAGAAGAAGTGAATACAGGTGGGGGAAAGCCACAGACAAACACAGGGAAGAAGAAGTGAATACAGGTGGGGAGGAAAGCTACAGACAAACACAGGGAAGAAGAAGTGAATACAGGTGGGGAGGAAAGCCACAGACAAACACAGGAAAGAAGAAGTGAATACAGGTGGGGAGGAAAGCAAACAGACAAACACAGGGAAGAAGAATACAGGTGGGGAGGAAAGCTACACAGACAAACACAGGAATACAGGTGGGGAGGAAAGCCACAGACAAACACAGGGAAGAAGAAGTGAATACAGGTGGGGAGGAAAGCCACAGACAAACACAGGAAGAAGAAGTGAATACAGGTGGGGGAGGAAAGCCACAGACAAACAGGGGAAGAAGAAGTGAATACAGGTGGGGGAGGAAAGCACAGACAAACACAGGGAAGAAGAAGTGAATACAGGTGGGGAGGAAAGCCACAGACAAACACAGGGAAGAAGAAGTGAATACAGGTGGGGAGGAAAGCCACAGACAAACAGGGAAGAAGAAGTGAATACAGGTGGGGAGGAAAGCCACAGACAAACAGGGGAAGAAGAAGTGAATACAGGTGGGGAGGAAAGCAACAGACAAACACAGGAAGAAGAAGTGAATACAGGTGGGGAGGAAAGCTACAGACAAACACAGGGAAGAAGTGAAGGAAAGCAACAGACAAACACAGGGAAGAAGAAGTGAATACAGGTGGGGAGGAAAGCAACAGACAAACACAGGGAAGAAGAAGTGAATACAGATGGGGAGTGCACAGACAAACACAGGAAGTGAATACAGGTGGGGAGGAAAGCAACAGACAAACACAGGGAAGAAGAAGTGAATACAGGTGGGGAGGAAAGCTACAGACAAACACAGGGAAGAAGAAGAAGTGAATACAGGTGGGGATGAAAGCCACAGACAAACACAGGGAAGAAGAAGTGAATACAGGTGGGAGGAAAGCAAACAGACAAACACAGGGAAGAAGAAGTGAATACAGGTGGGGAGGAAAGCTACAGACAAACAGGGAAGAAGAAGTGAATACAGGTGGGGAGAAAGCAACAGACAAACACAGGGACAAACACAGGTGGGGAGGGAAGCAAAAAGACAAACAGAAGAAGAAGTGAATACAGGTGGGGAGGAAAGCTACAGACAAACACAGGGAACAGAAGTGAATACAGGTGGGGAGGAAAGCTACAGACAAACACAGGGAATGGGGAGGAAAGCAACAGACAAACACAGGGAAGAAGAAGTGAATACAGGTGGGGAGGAAAGCTACAGACAAACACAGGGAAGAAGAAGTGAATACAGGTGGGGAGGAAAGCAACAGACAAACACAGGGAAAGAAGAAGTGAATACAGGTGGGGAGGAAAGCTACAGACAAACACAGGAAGAAGAAGTGAATACAGGTGGGGAGGAAAGCTACAGACAAACACAGGGAAAGAAGAAGTGAATACAGGTGGGGAGGAAAGCTACAGACAAACACAGGGAAGAAGAAGTGAATACAGGTGGGGGAGGAAAGCTACAGACAAACACAGGGAAGAAGAAGTGAATACAGGTGGGGAGGAAAGCCACAGACAAACACAGGGAAGAAGAAGTGAATACAGGTGGGGAGGAAAGCTACAGACAAACACAGGAAGAAGAAGTGAATACAGGTGGGAGGAAAGCTACAGACAAACACAGGGAAGAAGAAGTGAATACAGGTGGGAGGAAAGCTACAGACAAACACAGGGAAGAAGAAGTGAATACAGGTGGGGAGGAAAGCTACAGACAAAACAGGGAAGAAGAAGAAGGAATACAGATGGGAGGAAAGCAACAGACAAACACAGGGAAGAAGTGAATACAGGTGGGGAGGAAAGCTACAGACAAACACAGGGAAGAAGAAGTGAATACAGGTGGGGAGGAAAGCAACAGACAAACACAGGAAAGAAGTGAATACAGGTGGGAGGAAAGCTACAGACAAACACAGGGAAGAAGAAGTGAATACAGGTGGGCTACAGACAAACACAGGGAAGAAGTGAATACAGGTGGGGAGGAAAGTACAGACAAACACAGGGAAGAAATAGTGAATACAGGTGGGGAGGAAAGCTACAGACAAACACAGGGAAGAAGAAGTGAATACAGGTGGGGAGAGACAGACAAACAGGGAAGAAGAAGTGAATACAGGTGGGGAGGAAAGCTACAGACAAACACAGGGAAGAAGAAGTGAATACAGGTGGGGAGGAAAGCTACAGACAAACACAGGGAAGAAGAAGTGAATACAGGTGGGAGGAAAGCTACAGACAAACACAGGGAAGAAGAAGTGAATACAGGTGGGGAGGAAAGCTACAGACAAACACAGGGAAGAAGAAGTGAATACAGGTGGGAGGAAAGCTACAGACAAACACAGGGAAGAAGAAGTGAATACAGGTGGGGAGGAAAGCAACAGACAAACACAGGAAGAAGAAGAATACAGGTGGGGGAAAGCAACAGACAAACACAGGGAAGAATGAATACAGGTGGGAGGAAAGCTACAGACAAACACAGGGAAGAAGAAGTGAATACAGGTGGGGAGGAAAGCTACAGACAAACACAGGAAGAAGAAGTGAATACAGGTGGGGAGGAAAGCCACAGACAAACAGGGAAGAAGTGAATACAGGTGGGGAGAAAGCTACAGACAAACACAGGGAAGAAGAAGTGAATACAGGTGGGGAGGAAAGCAACAGACAAACACAGGGAAGAAGAAGTGAATACAGGTGGGGAGGAAAGCCTACAGACAAACATAGGGAAGAAGAAGTGAATACAGGTGGGGAGGAAAGCTACAGACAAACACAGGGAAGAAGAAGTGAATACAGGTGGGGAGGAAAGCTACAGACAAACACAGGGAAGAAGAAGTGAATACAGGTGGGGAGGAAAGCCACAGACAAACACAGGGAAGAAGAATAAGGTGGGGAGGAAAAGACAAACACAGGGAAGAAGAAGTGAATACAGGTGGGGAGGAAAGCTACAGACAAACACAGGGAAGAAGAAGTGAATACAGGTGGGGAGGAAAGCAACAGACAAACACAGGGGAAGAAGTGAATACAGGTGGGAGAAAGCTCCAGACAAACACAGGGGAAGAAGAAGTGAATACAGGTGGGGAGGAAAGCCACAGACAAACACAGGGAAGAAGAAGAAGTGAATACAGGTGGGGAGGAAAGCCACAGACAAACACAGGGAAGAAGAAGTGAATACAGGTGGGGAGGAAAGCTACAGACAAACACAGGAAGAAGAAGTGAATACAGGTGGGGAGGAAAGCTACAGACAAACACAGGGAAGAAGAAGTGAATACAGGTGGGGAGGAGGAAAGCTACAGACAAACACAGGGAAGAAGAAGTGAATACAGGTGGGAGGAAAGCTACAGACAAACACAGGGAAGAAGAAGTGAATACAGGTGGGAGGAAAGCTACAGACAAACACAGGGAAGAAGAAGTGAATACAGGTGGGAGGAAAGCTACAGACAAACACAGGGAAGAAGAAGTGAATACAGGTGGGGAGGAAGCTACAGACAAACACAGGGAAGAAGAAGTGAATACAGGTGGGGAGGAAAGCTACAGACAAACACAGGAAGAAGAAGTGAATACAGGTGGGGAGGAAAGCTACAGACAAACACAGGAAGAAGAAGTGAATACAGGTGGGGAGGAAAGCTACAGACAAACACAGGGGAAGAAGAAGTGAATACAGGTGGGAGGAAAGCTACAGACAAACACAGGGAAGAAGAAGAAGTGAATACAGGTGGGGAGAAAGCTACAGACAAACACAGGGGAAGAAGAAGTGAATACAGGTGGGGAGGAAAGCAACAGACAAACACAGGAAGAAGAAGTGAATACAGGTGGGGAGGAAAGCCACAGACAAACACAGGAAGAAGAAGTGAATACAGGTGGGGGAGGAAAGCCTACAGACAAACACAGGGGAAGAAGAAGTGAATACAGGTGGGGAGGAAAGCAACAGACAAACACAGGGAAGAAGAAGTGAATACAGGTGGGAGGGAAGCAACAGACAAACACAGGGAAGAAGAGTGAATACAGGTGGGGAGGAAAGCTACAGACAAACACAGGGAAGAAGAAGTGAATACAGGTGGGAGGAAAGCAACAGACAAACACAGGGGAAGAAGAAGTGAATACAGGTGGGGAGGAAAGCTACAGACAAACACAGGGAAGAAGAAGTGAATACAGGTGGGGAGGAGCAACAGACAAACACAGGAAGAAGAAGTGAATACAGGTGGGAGGAAAGCTACAGACAAACACAGGGAAGAAGAAGTGAATACAGGTGGGAGGAAAGCTACAGACAAAACAGGAAGAAGAAGTGAATACAGGTGGGGGAGGAAAGCTACAGACAAACACAGGGAAGAAGAAGTGAATACAGGTGGGGAGGAAAGCCACAGACAAACACAGGGAAGAAGAAGAAGAAGTGAATACAGGTGGGGAGGAAAGCTACAGACAAACACAGGGAAGAAGAAGAAAGTGAATACAGGTGGGGAGGAAAGCTACAGACAAAACACAGGGGAAGAAGAAGTGAATACAGGTGGGGAGGAAAGCTACAGACAAACACAGGGAAGAAGAAGTGAATACAGGTGGGGAGGAAAGCAACAGACAAACACAGGAAGAAGAAGTGAATACAGGTGGGGAGGAAAGCCACAGACAAACACAGGATGAAGAAGAAGTGAATACAGGTGGGGAGGAAAGCCAACAGACAAACACAGGGAAGAAGAAGTGAATACAGGTGGGGAGGAAAGCTACAGACAAACACAGGAAGAAGAAGTGAATACAGGTGGGGGAGGAAAGCACAGACAAACACAGGAGAAGAAGAAGTGAATACAGGTGGGGAGGAAAGCTACAGACAAACACAGGGAAGAAGAAGTGAATACAGGTGGGGAGGAAAGCCACAGACAAACACAGGGAAGAAGAAGTGAATACAGGTGGGGAGGAAAGCTACAGACAAAACACAAGGGACAGAGGAAAGACAGACAAACACAGGGGAAGAAGAATGAATACAGGTGGGGAGGAAAGATACAGACAAACACAGGAAGAAGAAGTGAATACAGGTGGGGAGGAAAGCTACAGACAAACACAGGAAGAAGAAGTGAATACAGGTGGGGGAGGAAAGCTACAGACAAACACAGGGAAGAAGAAGTGAATACAGGTGGGGAGGAAAGCTACAGACAAACACAGGGAAGAAGAAGTGAATACAGGTGGGGAGGAAAGCTACAGACAAACACAGGGGAAGAAGAAGTGAATACAGGTGGGAGGAAAGCCACAGACAAACACAGGGAAGAAGAAGTGAATACAGGTGGGGAGGAAAGCTACAGACAAACACAGGGAAGAAGAAGTGAATACAGGTGGGGAGGAAAGCTACAGACAAACACAGGAAGAAGAAGTGAATACAGGTGGGGAGGAAAGCTACAGACAAACACAGGAAGAAGAAGTGAATACAGGTGGGGAGGAAAGCCACAGACAAACAGGGAAGAAGAAGTGAATACAGGTGGGGAGGAAAGCCACAGACAAACACAGGGAAGAAGAAGTGAATACAGGTGGGGAGGAAAGCTACAGACAAACACAGGGAAGAAGAAGTGAATACAGGTGGGAGAAAGCTACAGACAAACACAGGGAAGAAGAAGAAGTGAATACAGGTGGGGAGGAAAGCAACAGACAAACACAGGGAAGAAGAAGTGAATACAGGTGGGGAGGAAAGCCACAGACAAACACAGGGGAAGAAGAAGTGAATACAGGTGGGGAGGAAAGCTACAGACAAACACAGGGAAGAAGAAGTGAATACAGGTGGGGAGGAAAGCCACAGACAAACACAGGAAGAAGAAGTGAATACAGGTGGGGAGGAAAGCCACAGACAAACACAGGGAAGAAGAAGTGAATACAGGTGGGGAGGAAAGCTACAGACAAACACAGGGAAGAAGAAGTGAATACAGGTGGGGAGGAAAGCTACAGACAAACACAGGGAAGAAGAAGTGAATACAGGTGGGGAGGAAAGCCACAGACAAACACAGGGAAGAAGAAGTGAATACAGGTGGGAGGAAAGCCACAGACAAACACAGGGAAGAAGAAGTGAATACAGGTGGGGAGGAAAGCTACAGACAAACACAGGGAAGAAGAAGTGAATACAGGTGGGGAGGAAAGCACAGACAAACACAGGGAAGAAGAAGTGAATACAGGTGGGGAGGAAAGCACAGACAAACACAGGGAAGAAGAAGTGAATACAGGTGGGGAGGAAAGCCACAGACAAACACAGGGAAGAAGAAGTGAATACAGGTGGGGAGGAAAGCTACAGACAAACACAGGGAAGAAGAAGTGAATACAGGTGGGGAGGAAAGCCACAGACAAACACAGGGAAGAAGAAGTGAATACAGGTGGGGAGGAAAGCCACAGACAAACACAGGGAAGAAGAAGTGAATACAGGTGGGGAGGAAAGCTACAGACAAACACAGGAAGAAGAAGTGAATACAGGTGGGGAGGAAAGCCACAGACAAACACAGGGAAGAAGAAGTGAATACAGGTGGGGAGGAAAGCTAAACAGACAAACACAGGGAAGAAGAAGTGAATACAGGTGGGGAGGAAAGCCACAGACAAACACAGGAAGAAGAAGTGAATACAGGTGGGGAGGAAAGCTACAGACAAACACAGGGAAGAAAAGTGAATACAGGTGGGGGGAGCTACAGACAAACACAGGGAAGAAGAAGTGAATACAGGTGGGAGGAAAGCCACAGACAAACACAGGGAAGAAGAAGTGAATACAGGTGGGGAGGAAAGCCACAGACAAACACAGGGAAGAAGAAGTGAATACAGGTGGGGAGGAAAGCCACAGACAAACACAGGGAAGAAGAAGAAGTGAATACAGGTGGGGAGGAAAGCCACAGACAAACACAGGGATGAAGAAGAAGTGAATACAGGTGGGGAGGAAAGCTACAGACAAACACAGGAAGAAGAAGTGAATACAGGTGGGGAGGAAAGCAACAGACAAACACAGGGAAGAAGAAGTGAATACAGGTGGGGAGGAAAGCCACAGACAAACACAGGAAAGAAGAAGAAGTGAATACAGGTGGGGAGGAAAGCAACAGACAAACACAGGGAAGAAGAAGTGAATACAGGTGGGAGGAAAACAGACAAACACAGGGAAGAAGAAGTGAATACAGGTGGGGAGGAAAGCAACAGACAAACACAGGGAAGAAGAAGTGAATACAGGTGGGGAGGAAAGCTACAGACAAACACAGGAAGAAGAAGTGAATACAGGTGGGGAGGAAAGCCACAGACAAACACAGGGAAGAAGAAGTGAATACAGGTGGGGAGGAAAGCCACAGACAAACACAGGGAAGAAGAAGTGAATACAGGTGGGGAGGAAAGCTACAGACAAACACAGGGAAGAAGAAGTGAATACAGGTGGGGAGGAAAGCTACAGACAAACACAGGGAAGAAGAAGTGAATACAGGTGGGGAGGAAAGCCACAGACAAACACAGGAAGAAGAAGTGAATACAGGTGGGGAGGAAAGCCACAGACAAACACAGGAAGAAGAAGTGAATACAGGTGGGGAGGAAAGCCACAGACAAACACAGGGAAGAAGAAGTGAATACAGGTGGGGAGGAAAGCCACAGACAAACACAGGGAAGAAGAAGTGAATACAGGTGGGGAGGAAAGCTACAGACAAACACAGGGAAGAAGAAGTGAATACAGGTGGGGAGGAAAGCTACAGACAAACACAGGAAGAAGAAGTGAATACAGGTGGGGAGGAAAGCCAGACAAACACAGGGAAGAAGAAGTGAATACAGGTGGGGAGGAAAGCCACAGACAAACACAGGGAAGAAGAAGTGAATACAGGTGGGGAGCTACAGACAAACACAGGGAAGAAGAAGTGAATACAGGTGGGGAGGAAAGCAACAGACAAACACAGGGAAGAAGAAGTGAATACAGGTGGGGAGGAAAGCTACAGACAAACACAGGGAAGAAGAAGTGAATACAGGTGGGGAGGAAAGCAACAGACAAACACAGGGAAGAAGAAGTGAATACAGGTGGGGAGGAAAGCTACAGACAAACACAGGGAAGAAGAAGTGAATACAGGTGGGGAGGAAAGCAACAGACAAACACAGGGAAGAAGAAGTGAATACAGGTGGGGAGGAAAGCAACAGACAAACACAGGGAAGAAGAAGTGAATACAGGTGGGGAGGAAAGCTACAGACAAACACAGGGAAGAAGAAGTGAATACAGGTGGGAGGAAAGCCACAGACAAACACAGGAAGAAGAAGTGAATACAGGTGGGGAGGAAAGCTACAGACAAACACAGGGAAGAAGAAGTGAATACAGGTGGGGAGGAAAGCTACAGACAAACACAGGGGAAGAAGAAGTGAATACAGGTGGGGAGGAAAGCCTACAGACAAACAGGGATGAAGAAGAAGTGAATACAGGTGGGGAGGAAAGCAACAGACAAACACAGGGAAGAAGAAGTGAATACAGGTGGGAGGAAAGCAACAGACAAACACAGGGAAGAAGAAGTGAATACAGGTGGGGAGGAAAGCTACAGACAAACACAGGGAAGAAGAAGTGAATACAGGTGGGGAGGAAAGCCACAGACAAACACAGGGAAGAAGAAGTGAATACAGGTGGGGAGGAAAGCCACAGACAAACACAGGAAGAAGAAGTGAATACAGGTGGGGAGGAAAGCCACAGACAAACACAGGGAAGAAGAAGTGAATACAGGTGGGGAGGAAAGCCACAGACAAACACAGGAGGTGGGGAGGAAAGAAGACAAACACAGGGATGAAGAAGTGAATACAGGGGGAGGAAAGCCACAGACAAACACAGGAAGAAGAAGTGAATACAGGTGGGGAGGAAAGCTACAGACAAACACAGGAAAGAAGAAGTGAATACAGGTGGGGAGGAAAGCTACAGACAAACACAGGGAAGAAGAAGTGAATACAGGTGGGGAGGAAAGCACAGACAAACACAGGGAAGAAGAAGTGAATACAGGTGGGGAGGAAAGCCACAGACAAACACAGGAAGAAGAAGTGAATACAGGTGGGGAGGAAAGCTACAGACAAACACAGGGAAGAAGAAGTGAATACAGGTGGGGAGGAAAGCTACAGACAAACACAGGGAAGAAGAAGTGAATACAGGTGGGGAGGAAAGCTACAGACAAACACAGGGAAGAAGAAGTGAATACAGGTGGGGAGGAAAGCTACAGACAAACACAGGAAGAAGAAGTGAATACAGGTGGGGAGGAAAGCTACAGACAAACACAGGAAGAAGAAGTGAATACAGGTGGGGGAGGAAAGCCACAGACAAACACAGGGAAGAAGAAGTGAATACAGGTGGGAGGAAAGCTACAGACAAACACAGGAAGAAGAAGTGAATACAGGTGGGGAGGAAAGCTACAGACAAACACAGGATAGAAGAAGTGAATACAGGTGGGGAGGAAAGCAACAGACAAACACAGGGAAGAAGAAGTGAATACAGGTGGGGAGGAAAGCTACAGACAAACACAGGAAGAAGAAGTGAATACAGGTGGGGAGGAAAGCACAGACAAACACAGGGAAGAAGAAGTGAATACAGGTGGGGAGGAAAGCTACAGACAAACACAGGGAAGAAGAAGTGAATACAGGTGGGGAGGAAAGCTACAGACAAACACAGGATAGAAGAAGGAATACAGGTGGGGAGGAAAGCCACAGACAAACACAGGGAAGAAGAAGTGAATACAGGTGGGGAGGAAAGCCACAGACAAACACAGGGAAGAAGAAGTGAATACAGGTGGGAGGAAAGCAACAGACAAACACAGGAAGAAGAAGTGAATACAGGTGGGGAGGAAAGCCACAGACAAACACAGGATGAAGAAGAAGTGAATACAGGTGGGGAGGAAAGCTACAGACAAACACAGGGAAGAAGAAGTGAATACAGGTGGGGAGGAAAGCCACAGACAAACACAGGGAAGAAGAAGAAGTGAATACAGGTGGGGAGGAAAGCCACAGACAAACACAGGGAAGAAGAAGTGAATACAGGTGGGGAGGAAAGCCACAGACAAACACAGGGAAGAAGTGAATACAGGTGGGGAGGAAAGCCACAGACAAACACAGGGAAGAAGAAGTGAATACAGGTGGGGAGGAAAGCTACAGACAAACACAGGGAAGAAGAAGTGAATACAGGTGGGGAGGAAAGCTACAGACAAACACAGGGAAGAAGAAGTGAATACAGGTGGGGAGGAAAGCTACAGACAAACACAGGAAGAAGAAGTGAATACAGGTGGGGAGGAAAGCTACAGACAAACACAGGAAGAAGAAGTGAATACAGGTGGGAGGGAAGACAAACACAGGAAGAAGAAGTGAATACAGGTGGGGAGGAAAGCTACAGACAAACACAGGGAAGAAGAAGTGAATACAGGTGGGGAGGAAAGCTACAGACAAACACAGGGAAGAAGAAGTGAATACAGGTGGGGAGGAAAGCCACAGACAAACACAGGGAAGAAGAAGTGAATACAGGTGGGGAGGAAAGCCACAGACAAACACAGGGAAGAAGAAGTGAATACAGGTGGGGAGGAAAGCTACAGACAAACACAGGAAGAAGAACACAGGTGGGGAGGAGCTACAGACAAACACAGGAAGAAGAAGTGAATACAGGTGGGGAGGAAAGCCACAGACAAACACAGGAAGAAGAAGTGAATACAGGTGGGGAGGAAAGCCACAGACAAACACAGGGAAGAAGAAGTGAATACAGGTGGGGAGGAAAGCCACAGACAAACACAGGAAGAAGAAGTGAATACAGGTGGGGAGGAAAGCACAGACAAACACAGGAAGAAGAAGTGAATACAGGTGGGGAGGAAAGCTACAGACAAACACAGGGAAGAAGAAGTGAATACAGGTGGGGAGGAAAGCTACAGACAAACACAGGAAAGAAGAAGTGAATACAGGTGGGAGGAAAGCCACAGACAAACACAGGATAGAAGAAGTGAATACAGGTGGGGAGGAAAGCCACAGACAAACACAGGGAAGAAGAAGTGAATACAGGTGGGGAGGAAAGCCACAGACAAACACAGGGAAGAAGAAGTGAATACAGGTGGGGGAGGAAAGCCACAGACAAACACAGGGAAGAAGAAGTGAATACAGGTGGGGAGGAAAGCTACAGACAAACACAGGAAGAAGAAGTGAATACAGGTGGGGAGGAAAGCCACAGACAAACACAGGGAAGAAGAAGTGAATACAGGTGGGGAGGAAAGCTACAGACAAACACAGGGAAGAAGAAGTGAATACAGGTGGGGAGGAAAGCTACAGACAAACACAGGGAAGAAGAAGTGAATACAGGTGGGGAGGAAAGCCACAGACAAACACAGGAAGAAGAAGTGAATACAGGTGGGGAGGAAAGCTACAGACAAACACAGGGAAGAAGAAGTGAATACAGGTGGGGAGGAAAGCTACAGACAAACACAGGGAAGAAGAAGGGAAGACAAACACAGGGAAGAAGAAGAATACAGGTGGGAGGAAAGCTACAGACAAACACAGGGAAGAAGAAGTGAATACAGGTGGGGAGGAAAGCCACAGACAAACACAGGAAGAAGAAGTGAATACAGGTGGGGAGGAAAGCTACAGACAAACACAGGGAAGAAGAAGTGAATACAGGTGGGGAGGAAAGCTACAGACAAACACAGGGAAGAAGAAGTGAATACAGGTGGGGAGGAAAGCCACAGACAAACACAGGAAGAAGAAGTGAATACAGGTGGGGAGGAAAGCTACAGACAAACACAGGGAAGAAGAAGTGAATACAGGTGGGGGAGGAAAGCCACAGACAAACACAGGGAAGAAGAAGTGAATACAGGTGGGGAGGAAAGCCACAGACAAAACAGGGGAAGAAGAAGTGAATACAGGTGGGGAGGAAAGCTACAGACAAACACAGGAAAGAAGAAGTGAATACAGGTGGGGAGGAAAGCCACAGACAAACACAGGGAAGAAGAAGTGAATACAGGTGGGGAGGAAAGCCACAGACAAACACAGGGAAGAAGAAGTGAATACAGGTGGGGAGGAAAGCCACAGACAAACACAGGGAAGAAGAAGTGAATACAGGTGGGGAGGAAAGCCTACAGACAAACACAGGAAAGAAGAAGTGAATACAGGTGGGGAGAAAGCTACAGACAAACACAGGGAAGAAGAAGTGAATACAGGTGGGGAGGAAAGCTACAGACAAACACAGGGAAGAAGAAGTGAATACAGGTGGGGAGGAAAGCCACAGACAAACACAGGAAGAAGAAGTGAATACAGGTGGGGAGGAAAGCCACAGACAAACACAGGGAAGAAGAAGTGAATACAGGTGGGGAGGAAAGCCACAGACAAACACAGGGAAGAAGAAGTGAATACAGGTGGGGAGGAAAGCTACAGACAAACACAGGGAAGAAGAAGTGAATACAGGTGGGGAGGAAAGCCACAGACAAACACAGGGAAGAAGAAGTGAATACAGGTGGGGAGAAAGCCACAGACAAACACAGGGAAGAAGAAGTGAATACAGGTGGGGAGGAAAGCTACAGACAAACACAGGGAAGAAGAAGTGAATACAGGTGGGGAGGAAAGCTACAGACAAACACAGGGAAGAAGAAGTGAATACAGGTGGGGAGGAAAGCCAGACAAACACAGGAAGAAGAAGTGAATACAGGTGGGGAGGAAAGCACAGACAAACACAGGGAAGAAGAAGTGAATACAGGTGGGGAGGAAAGCCACAGACAAACACAGGGAAGAAGAAGTGAATACAGGTGGGGAGGAAAGCTACAGACAAACACAGGGAAGAAGAAGTGAATACAGGTGGGAGGAAAGCTACAGACAAACACAGGAAGAAGAAGTGAATACAGACAAACACAGGAAGAAGAAGTGAATACAGGTGGGGAGGAAAGCTACAGACAAACACAGGGAAGAAGAAGTGAATACAGGTGGGGAGGAAAGCCACAGACAAACATAGTGAATACAGGTGGGGAAAGCCACAGACAAACACAGGAAGAAAAGTGAATACAGGTGGGGAGGAAAGCCACAGACAAACACAGGGGAAGAAGAAGTGAATACAGGTGGGGAGGAAAGCTACAGACAAACACAGGAAAGAAGAAGTGAATACAGGTGGGGAGGAAAGCCACAGACAAACACAGGAAGAAGAAGTGAATACAGGTGGGGAGGAAAGCCACAGACAAACACAGGGGAAGTGAATACAGGTGGGGAGGAAATGGAGGATGAAAGCCACAGACAAACACAGGGAAGAAGAAGTGAATACAGGTGGGGGAGGAAAGCCACAGACAAACACAGGAAGAAGAAGTGAATACAGGTGGGGAGGAAAGCCACAGACAAACACAGGAAGAAGAAGTGAATACAGGTGGGGGAGGAAAGCAACAGACAAACACAGGGAAGAAGAAGTGAATACAGGTGGGGAGGAAAGCACAGACAAACACAGGGAAGAAGAAGTGAATACAGGTGGGGAGGAAAGCCACAGACAAACACAGGGAAGAAGAAGTGAATACAGGTGGGGAGGAAAGCCACAGACAAACACAGGGAAGAAGAAGTGAATACAGGTGGGGAGGAAAGCCACAGACAAACACAGGAAAGAAGAAGTGAATACAGGTGGGGAGGAAAGCCACAGACAAACACAGGGAAGAAGAAGTGAATACAGGTGGGGAGGAAAGCTACAGACAAACACAGGAAGAAGAAGTGAATACAGGTGGGGAGGAAAGCCACAGACAAACACAGGAAGAAGAAGTGAATACAGGTGGGGAGGAAAGCTACAGACAAACACAGGAAGAAGAAGTGAATACAGGTGGGGAGGAAAGCTACAGACAAACACAGGAAGAAGAAGTGAATACAGGTGGGGAGGAAAGCCACAGACAAACACAGGATAGAAGAAGTGAATACAGGTGGGGAGAAAGCTACAGACAAACACAGGAAGAAGAAGTGAATACAGGTGGGGAGGAAAGCTACAGACAAACACAGGGAAGAAGAAGTGAATACAGGTGGGGGAGGAAAGCCACAGACAAACACAGGGAAGAAGAAGTGAATACAGGTGGGGAGGAAAGCTACAGACAAACACAGGGAAGAAGAAGTGAATACAGGTGGGGAGGAAAGCCACAGACAAACACAGGAAGAAGAAGTGAATACAGGTGGGGAGGAAAGCCACAGACAAACACAGGAAGAAGAAGTGAATACAGGTGGGGAGGAAAGCCACAGACAAACACAGGGAAGAAGAAGTGAATACAGGTGGGGAGGAAAGCTACAGACAAACACAGGAAGAAGAAGTGAATACAGGTGGGGAGGAAAGCCACAGACAAACACAGGGAAGAAGAAGTGAATACAGGTGGGGAGGAAAGCTACAGACAAACACAGGAAGAAGAAGTGAATACAGGTGGGGAGGAAAGCTACAGACAAACACAGGGAAGAAGAAGTGAATACAGGTGGGGAGGAAAGCCACAGACAAACACAGGAAGAAGAAGTGAATACAGGTGGGGAGGAAAGCCACAGACAAACACAGGAAGAAGAAGTGAATACAGGTGGGGAGGAAAGCCACAGACAAACACAGGAAGAAGAAGTGAATACAGGTGGGGAGGAAAGCCACAGACAAACACAGGGAAGAAGAAGTGAATACAGGTGGGGAGGAAAGCTACAGACAAACACAGGAAGAAGAAGTGAATACAGGTGGGGAGGAAAGCTAAGACAAACACAGGGAAGAAGAAGTGAATACAGGTGGGGAGGAAAGCCACAGACAAACACAGGATAGAAGAAGTGAATACAGGTGGGGAGGAAAGCTACAGACAAACACAGGGAAGAAGAAGTGAATACAGGTGGGGAGGAAAGCTACAGACAAACACAGGGAAGAAGTGAATACAGGTGGGGAGGAAAGCTACAGACAAACACAGGGAAGAAGAAGTGAATACAGGTGGGGAGGAAAGCTACAGACAAACAGGGATGAAGAACAGTGAATACAGGTGGGGAGGAAAGCTACAGACAAACACAGGAAAGAAGAAGTGAATACAGGTGGGGGAGGAAAGCCACAGACAAACACAGGAAGAAGAAGTGAATACAGGTGGGGAGGAAAGCCACAGACAAACACAGGGAAGAAGAAGTGAATACAGGTGGGGAGGAAAGCTACAGACAAACACAGGAAGAAGAAGTGAATACAGGTGGGGAGGAAAGCTACAGACAAACACAGGAAGAAGAAGTGAATACAGGTGGGGAGGAAAGCTACAGACAAACAGGGATGAAGAAGAAGTGAATACAGGTGGGGAGAAAGCTACAGACAAACACAGGATAGAAGAAGTGAATACAGGTGGGGAGGAAAGCTACAGACAAACACAGGATAGAAGAAGAAGTGAATACAGGTGGGGAGGAAAGCCACAGACAAACACAGGGAAGAAGAAGTGAATACAGGTGGGGAGGAAAGCTACAGACAAACACAGGGAAGAAGAAGTGAATACAGGTGGGGAGGAAAGCTACAGACAAACAGGGGAAGAAGAAGTGAATACAGGTGGGGAGGAAAGCTACAGACAAACACAGGAAAGAAGAAGTGAATACAGGTGGGGAGGAAAGCTACAGACAAACACAGGGAAGAAGAAGTGAATACAGGTGGGGAGGAAAGCCACAGACAAACACAGGAAGAAGAAGTGAATACAGGTGGGGAGGAAAGCTACAGACAAACACAGGAAGAAGAAGTGAATACAGGTGGGGAGGAAAGCTACAGACAAACACAGGGAAGAAGAAGTGAATACAGGTGGGGAGGAAAGCTACAGACAAACACAGGGAAGAAGAAGTGAATACAGGTGGGGAGGAAAGCTACAGACAAACACAGGGAAGAAGAAGAAGTGAATACAGGTGGGGAGGAAAGCTACAGACAAACACAGGGAAGAAGAAGTGAATACAGGTGGGGAGGAAAGCTACAGACAAACACAGGGAAGAAGAAGTGAATACAGGTGGGAGGAAAGCTACAGACAAACACAGGAAAGAAGAAGTGAATACAGGTGGGGAGGAAAGCCACAGACAAACACAGGAAGAAGAAGAAGTGAATACAGGTGGGGAGGAA
Source organism: Oncorhynchus keta (assembly GCF_023373465.1). Taxonomy (NCBI): domain Eukaryota; kingdom Metazoa; phylum Chordata; class Actinopteri; order Salmoniformes; family Salmonidae; genus Oncorhynchus; species Oncorhynchus keta. The sequence continues at coordinate 24,574,528 of NC_068456.1, forward strand.
AGCTACAGACAAACACAGGAAGAAGAAGTGAATACAGGTGGGGAGGAAAGCAACAGACAAACACAGGGAAGAAGAAGTGAATACAGGTGGGGAGGAAAGCTACAGACAAACACAGGGAAGAAGAAGTGAATACAGGTGGGGAGGAAAGCTACAGACAAACACAGGGAAGAAGAAGTGAATACAGGTGGGAGGAAAGCTACAGACAAACACAGGGAAGAAGAAGTGAATACAGGTGGGGAGGAAAGCTACAGACAAACACAGGAAGAAGAAGAAGTGAATACAGGTGGGGAGGAAAGCTACAGACAAACACAGGGAAGAAGAAGTGAATACAGGTGGGGAGGAAAGCTACAGACAAACACAGGGAAGAAGAAGTGAATACAGGTGGGGAGGAAAAGCAACAGACAAACACAGGGAAGAAGAAGTGAATACAGGTGGGAGGAAAGATACAGACAAACACAGGAAGAAGAAGTGAATACAGGTGGGGAGGAAAGCTACAGACAAACACAGGATAGAAGAAGTGAATACAGGTGGGGAGGAAAGCAACAGACAAACACAGGGAAGAAGAAGAAGTGAATACAGGTGGGGAGGAAAGCCACAGACAAACACAGGATAGAAGAAGTGAATACAGGTGGGGAGGAAAGCTACAGACAAACAGGGATGAAGAAGAAGTGAATACAGGTGGGAGGAAAGCTACAGACAAACACAGGATAGAAGAAGTGAATACAGGTGGGGAGGAAAGCTACAGACAAACACAGGGAAGAAGAAGTGAATACAGGTGGGGAGGAAAGCTACAGACAAACACAGGGAAGAAGAAGTGAATACAGGTGGGGAGAAAGCTACAGACAAACAGGGATGAAGAAGAAGTGAATACAGGTGGGGAGGAAAGCTACAGACAAACACAGGGAAGAAGAAGAAGTGAATACAGGTGGGGAGGAAAGCTACAGACAAACACAGGGAAGAAGAAGTGAATACAGGTGGGGAGGAAAGCTACAGACAAACACAGGATAGAAGAAGTGAATACAGGTGGGAGGAAAGCTACAGACAAACACAGGGAAGAAGAAGTGAATACAGGTGGGGAGGAAAGCTACAGACAAACACAGGGAAGAAGAAGTGAATACAGGTGGGGAGGAAAGCTACAGACAAACACAGGAAAGAAGAAGTGAATACAGGTGGGGAGGAAAGCTACAGACAAACACAGGAAAGAAGAAGTGAATACAGGTGGGGAGGAAAGCTACAGACATACACAGGGAAGAAGAAGAAGTGAATACAGATGGGGAGGAAAGCAACAGACAAACACAGGGAAGAAGAAGTGAATACAGATGGGGAGGAAAGCTACAGACAAACACAGGAAAGAAGAAGTGAATACAGGTGGGGAGGAAAGCTACAGACAAACACAGGATAGAAGAAGTGAATACAGGTGGGGAGGAAAGCTACAGACAAACAGGGATGAAGAAGAAGTGAATACAGGTGGGGAGGAAAGCTACAGACAAACACAGGGAAGAAGAAGTGAATACAGGTGGGGAGGAAAGCTACAGACAAACACAGGATAGAAGAAGTGAATACAGGTGGGGAGGAAAGCAACAGACAAACACAGGGAAGAAGAAGTGAATACAGGTGGGGAGGAAAGCTACAGACAAACACAGGATAGAAGAAGTGAATACAGGTGGGGAGGAAAGCAACAGACAAACACAGGGAAGAAGAAGTGAATACAGGTGGGGAGGAAAGCTACAGACAAACACAGGATAGAAGAAGTGAATACAGGTGGGAGGAAAGCTACAGACAAACACAGGGAAGAAGAAGTGAATACAGGTGGGGAGGAAAGCAACAGACAAACACAGGAAGAAGAAGTGAATACAGGTGGGGAGGAAAGCTACAGACAAACACAGGGAAGAAGAAGTGAATACAGGTGGGGAGGAAAGCTACAGACAAACACAGGGAAGAAGAAGTGAATACAGGTGGGGAGGAAAGCTACAGACAAACACAGGATAGAAGAAGTGAATACAGGTGGGGAGGAAAGCTACAGACAAACACAGGATAGAAGAAGTGAATACAGGTGGGGAGGAAAGCAACAGACAAACACAGGGAAGAAGAAGTGAATACAGGTGGGGAGGAAAGCTACAGACAAACACAGGATAGAAGAAGTGAATACAGGTGGGGAGGAAAGCTACAGACAAACACAGGGAAGAAGAAGTGAATACAGGTGGGGAGGAAAACAGACAAACACAGGGAAGAAGAAGTGAATACAGGTGGGAGGAAAGCTACAGACAAACACAGGGAAGAAGAAGTGAATACAGGTGGGGAGGAAAGCTACAGACAAACACAGGATAGAAGAAGTGAATACAGGTGGGGAGGAAAGCTACAGACAAACAGGGATGAAGAAGAAGTGAATACAGGTGGGGAGGAAAGCAACAGACAAACACAGGGAAGAAGAAGTGAATACAGGTGGGGAGGAAAGCTACAGACAAACACAGGATAGAAGAAGTGAATACAGGTGGGGAGGAAAGCAACAGACAAACACAGGGAAGAAGAAGTGAATACAGGTGGGAGGAAAGCTACAGACAAACACAGGGAAGAAGAAGTGAATACAGGTGGGGAGGAAAGCTACAGACAAACACAGGATAGAAGAAGTGAATACAGGTGGGGAGGAAAGCTACAGACAAACACAGGGAAGAAGAAGTGAATACAGGTGGGGAGGAAAGCTACAGACAAACACAGGGAAGAAGAAGTGAATACAGGTGGGGAGGAAAGCTACAGACAAACACAGGGAAGAAGAAGTGAATACAGGTGGGGAGGAAAGCTACAGACAAACACAGGGAAGAAGAAGTGAATACAGGTGGGGAGGAAAGCTACAGACAAACACAGGATAGAAGAAGTGAATACAGGTGGGGAGGAAAGCTACAGACAAACACAGGGAAGAAGAAGTGAATACAGGTGGGGAGGAAAGCTACAGACAAACACAGGGAAGAAGAAGTGAATACAGGTGGGGAGGAAAGCTACAGACAAACACAGGATAGAAGAAGTGAATACAGGTGGGGAGGAAAGCTACAGACAAACACAGGGAAGAAGAAGTGAATACAGGTGGGGAGGAAAGCAACAGACAAACACAGGGAAGAAGAAGTGAATACAGGTGGGGAGGAAAGCTACAGACAAACACAGGGAAGAAGAAGTGAATACAGGTGGGGAGGAAAGCTACAGACAAACACAGGGAAGAAGAAGTGAATACAGGTGGGGAGGAAAGCTACAGACAAACACAGGATAGAAGAAGTGAATACAGGTGGGGAGGAAAGCTACAGACAAACACAGGGAAGAAGAAGTGAATACAGGTGGGGAGGAAAGCAACAGACAAACACAGGGAAGAAGAAGTGAATACAGGTGGGGAGGAAAGCAACAGACAAACACAGGAAAGAAGAAGTGAATACAGGTGGGAGGAAAGCAACAGACAAACACAGGAAGAAGAAGTGAATACAGGTGGGGAGGAAAGCTACAGACAAACACAGGGAAGAAGAAGTGAATACAGGTGGGGAGGAAAGCTACAGACAAACACAGGATAGAAGAAGTGAATACAGGTGGGGAGGAAAGCTACAGACAAACAGGGATGAAGAAGAAGTGAATACAGGTGGGGAGGAAAGCAACAGACAAACACAGGGAAGAAGAAGTGAATACAGGTGGGGAGGAAAGCTACAGACAAACACAGGGAAGAAGAAGTGAATACAGGTGGGAGGAAAGCTACAGACAAACACAGGATAGAAGAAGTGAATACAGGTGGGGAGGAAAGCTACAGACAAACACAGGGATGAAGAAGAAGTGAATACAGGTGGGGAGGAAAGCAACAGACAAACACAGGGAAGAAGAAGTGAATACAGGTGGGGAGGAAAGCAACAGACAAACACAGGGAAGAAGAAGTGAATACAGGTGGGGAGGAAAGCTACAGACAAACACAGGATAGAAGAAGTGAATACAGGTGGGGAGGAAAGCTACAGACAAACAGGGATGAAGAAGAAGTGAATACAGGTGGGGAGGAAAGCAACAGACAAACACAGGGAAGAAGAAGTGAATACAGGTGGGGAGGAAAGCTACAGACAAACACAGGGAAGAAGAAGTGAATACAGGTGGGGAGGAAAGCTACAGACAAACACAGGATAGAAGAAGTGAATACAGGTGGGGAGGAAAGCTACAGACAAACAGGGATGAAGAAGAAGTGAATACAGGTGGGGAGGAAAGCTACAGACAAACACAGGGAAGAAGAAGTGAATACAGGTGGGGAGGAAAGCTACAGACAAACAGGGATGAAGAAGAAGTGAATACAGGTGGGGAGGAAAGCTACAGACAAACACAGGGAAGAAGAAGTGAATACAGGTGGGGAGGAAAGCTACAGACAAACACAGGGAAGAAGAAGTGAATACAGGTGGGGAGGAAAGCTACAGACAAACACAGGGAAGAAGAAGTGAATACAGGTGGGGAGGAAAGCTACAGACAAACACAGGGAAGAAGAAGTGAATACAGGTGGGGAGGAAAGCTACAGACAAACACAGGATAGAAGAAGTGAATACAGGTGGGGAGGAAAGCTACAGACAAACAGGGATGAAGAAGAAGTGAATACAGGTGGGGAGGAAAGCTACAGACAAACACAGGGAAGAAGAAGTGAATACAGGTGGGGAGGAAAGCAACAGACAAACACAGGGAAGAAGAAGTGAATACAGGTGGGGAGGAAAGCTACAGACAAACACAGGGAAGAAGAAGTGAATACAGGTGGGGAGGAAAGCTACAGACAAACACAGGAAAGAAGAAGTGAATACAGGTGGGGAGGAAAGCTACAGACAAACAGGGATGAAGAAGAAGTGAATACAGGTGGGGAGGAAAGCTACAGACAAACACAGGGAAGAAGAAGTGAATACAGGTGGGGAGGAAAGCAACAGACAAACACAGGATAGAAGAAGTGAATACAGGTGGGGAGGAAAGCTACAGACAAACACAGGATAGAAGAAGTGAATACAGGTGGGAGGAAAGCTACAGACAAACACAGGGAAGAAGAAGTGAATACAGGTGGGGAGGAAAGCTACAGACAAACAGGAAGAAGAAGAAGTGAATACAGGTGGGGAGGAAAGCTACAGACAAACACAGGATAGAAGAAGTGAATACAGGTGGGGAGGAAAGCAACAGACAAACACAGGGAAGAAGAAGTGAATACAGGTGGGGAGGAAAGCTACAGACAAACAGGGATGAAGAAGAAGTGAATACAGGTGGGGAGGAAAGCTACAGACAAACAGGGATGAAGAAGAAGTGAATACAGGTGGGGAGGAAAGCTACAGACAAACAGGGATGAAGAAGAAGTGAATACAGGTGGGGAGAAAGCTACAGACAAACACAGGGAAGAAGAAGTGAATACAGGTGGGAGGAAAGCAACAGACAAACACAGGGAAGAAGAAGTGAATACAGGTGGGGAGGAAAGCTACAGACAAACACAGGAAAGAAGAAGTGAATACAGGTGGGGAGGAAAGCAACAGACAAACACAGGGAAGAAGAAGTGAATACAGGTGGGGAGGAAAGCAACAGACAAACACAGGGAAGAAGAAGTGAATACAGGTGGGGAGGAAAGCAACAGACAAACACAGGGAAGAAGAAGTGAATACAGGTGGGGAGGAAAGCTACAGACAAACACAGGAAAGAAGAAGTGAATACAGGTGGGGAGGAAAGCAACAGACAAACACAGGAAAGAAGAAGTGAATACAGGTGGGGAGGAAAGCTACAGACAAACACAGGGAAGAAGAAGTGAATACAGGTGGGGAGGAAAGCAACAGACAAACACAGGGAAGAAGAAGTGAATACAGGTGGGGAGGAAAGCTACAGACAAACACAGGGAAGAAGAAGTGAATACAGGTGGGGAGGAAAGCTACAGACATACACAGGGAAGAAGAAGTGAATACAGGTGGGGAGGAAAGCTACAGACAAACACAGGAAAGAAGAAGTGAATACAGGTGGGGGAAAGCAACAGACAAACACAGGGAAGAAGAAGTGAATACAGGTGGGGAGGAAAGCTACAGACAAACACAGGAAAGAAGAAGTGAATACAGGTGGGGAGGAAAGCTACAGACAAACACAGGATAGAAGAAGTGAATACAGGTGGGGAGGAAAGCTACAGACAAACACAGGGAAGAAGAAGTGAATACAGGTGGGGAGGAAAGCTACAGACAAACACAGGGAAGAAGAAGAAGTGAATACAGGTGGGGAGGAAAGCTACAGACATACACAGGATAGAAGAAGTGAATACAGGTGGGGAGGAAAGCTACAGACAAACACAGGAAAGAAGAAGTGAATACAGGTGGGGAGGAAAGCTACAGACAAACACAGGGAAGAAGAAGTGAATACAGGTGGGGAGGAAAGCAACAGACATACACAGGGAAGAAGAAGTGAATACAGGTGGGGAGGAAAGCTACAGACAAACACAGGAAAGAAGAAGTGAATACAGGTGGGGAGGAAAGCTACAGACAAACACAGGGAAGAAGAAGTGAATACAGGTGGGGAGGAAAGCTACAGACAAACACAGGGAAGAAGAAGTGAATACAGGTGGGGAGGAAAGCTACAGACAAACACAGGAAAGAAGAAGTGAATACAGGTGGGGAGGAAAGCTACAGACAAACACAGGGAAGAAGAAGTGAATACAGGTGGGGAGGAAAGCTACAGACAAACACAGGATAGAAGAAGTGAATACAGGTGGGGAGGAAAGCTACAGACAAACACAGGGAAGAAGAAGTGAATACAGGTGGGGAGGAAAGCTACAGACAAACACAGGATAGAAGAAGTGAATACAGGTGGGGAGGAAAGCTACAGACAAACACAGGGAAGAAGAAGTGAATACAGGTGGGGAGGAAAGCTACAGACAAACACAGGAAAGAAGAAGTGAATACAGGTGGGGAGGAAAGCTACAGACAAACACAGGGAAGAAGAAGTGAATACAGGTGGGGAGGAAAGCTACAGACAAACACAGGAAAGAAGAAGTGAATACAGGTGGGGAGGAAAGCTACAGACAAACACAGGGAAGAAGAAGTGAATACAGGTGGGGAGGAAAGCTACAGACATACACAGGGAAGAAGAAGAAGTGAATACAGATGGGGAGGAAAGCAACAGACAAACACAGGGAAGAAGAAGTGAATACAGGTGGGGAGGAAAGCTACAGACAAACACAGGAAAGAAGAAGTGAATACAGGTGGGGAGGAAAGCTACAGACAAACACAGGGAAGAAGAAGTGAATACAGGTGGGGAGGAAAGCTACAGACAAACACAGGGAAGAAGAAGTGAATACAGGTGGGGAGGAAAGCTACAGACAAACACAGGGAAGAAGAAGTGAATACAGGTGGGGAGGAAAGCTACAGACATACACAGGGAAGAAGAAGAAGTGAATACAGATGGGGAGGAAAGCAACAGACAAACACAGGGAAGAAGAAGTGAATACAGGTGGGGAGGAAAGCTACAGACAAACACAGGGAAGAAGAAGAAGTGAATACAGGTGGGGAGGAAAGCTACAGACAAACACAGGGAAGAAGAAGAAGTGAATACAGGTGGGGAGGAAAGCTACAGACAAACACAGGATAGAAGAAGTGAATACAGGTGGGGAGGAAAGCTACAGACAAACACAGGGAAGAAGAAGTGAATACAGGTGGGGAGGAAAGCTACAGACAAACACAGGGAAGAAGAAGTGAATACAGGTGGGGAGGAAAGCTACAGACAAACACAGGATAGAAGAAGTGAATACAGGTGGGGAGGAAAGCTACAGACAAACACAGGATAGAAGAAGTGAATACAGGTGGGGAGGAAAGCTACAGACAAACACAGGGAAGAAGAAGTGAATACAGGTGGGGAGGAAAGCTACAGACAAACACAGGAAAGAAGAAGTGAATACAGGTGGGGAGGAAAGCTACAGACAAACACAGGGAAGAAGAAGTGAATACAGGTGGGGAGGAAAGCTACAGACAAACACAGGGAAGAAGAAGTGAATACAGGTGGGGAGGAAAGCTACAGACAAACACAGGAAAGAAGAAGAAGTGAATACAGGTGGGGAGGAAAGCTACAGACAAACACAGGAAAGAAGAAGTGAATACAGGTGGGGAGGAAAGCTACAGACAAACACAGGGAAGAAGAAGTGAATACAGGTGGGGAGGAAAGCTACAGACAAACACAGGAAAGAAGAAGTGAATACAGGTGGGGAGGAAAGCTACAGACAAACACAGGAAAGAAGAAGTGAATACAGGTGGGGAGGAAAGCTACAGACAAACACAGGAAAGAAGAAGTGAATACAGGTGGGGAGGAAAGCTACAGACAAACAGGGATGAAGAAGAAGTGAATACAGGTGGGGAGGAAAGCTACAGACAAACACAGGAAAGAAGAAGTGAATACAGGTGGGGAGGAAAGCTACAGACAAACACAGGGAAGAAGAAGTGAATACAGGTGGGGAGGAAAGCTACAGACAAACACAGGAAAGAAGAAGTGAATACAGGTGGGGAGGAAAGCTACAGACAAACACAGGGAAGAAGAAGTGAATACAGGTGGGGAGGAAAGCTACAGACAAACACAGGATAGAAGAAGTGAATACAGGTGGGGAGGAAAGCTACAGACAAACACAGGGAAGAAGAAGTGAATACAGGTGGGGAGGAAAGCTACAGACAAACACAGGATAGAAGAAGTGAATACAGGTGGGGAGGAAAGCTACAGACAAACACAGGGAAGAAGAAGTGAATACAGGTGGGGAGGAAAGCTACAGACAAACACAGGGAAGAAGAAGTGAATACAGGTGGGGAGGAAAGCTACAGACAAACAGGGATGAAGAAGAAGTGAATACAGGTGGGGAGGAAAGCTACAGACAAACAGGGATGAAGAAGAAGTGAATACAGGTGGGGAGGAAAGCTACAGACAAACACAGGATAGAAGAAGTGAATACAGGTGGGGAGGAAAGCTACAGACAAACACAGGGAAGAAGAAGTGAATACAGGTGGGGAGGAAAGCTACAGACAAACAGGGATGAAGAAGAAGTGAATACAGGTGGGGAGGAAAGCTACAGACAAACAGGGATGAAGAAGAAGTGAATACAGGTGGGGAGGAAAGCTACAGACAAACAGGGATGAAGAAGAAGTGAATACAGGTGGGGAGGAAAGCTACAGACAAACACAGGAAAGAAGAAGTGAATACAGGTGGGGAGGAAAGCTACAGACAAACACAGGAAAGAAGAAGAAGTGAATACAGGTGGGGAGGAAAGCTACAGACAAACACAGGGAAGAAGAAGAAGTGAATACAGGTGGGGAGGAAAGCTACAGACAAACACAGGATAGAAGAAGTGAATACAGGTGGGGAGGAAAGCTACAGACAAACACAGGGAAGAAGAAGAAGTGAATACAGGTGGGGAGGAAAGCTACAGACAAACACAGGGAAGAAGAAGAAGTGAATACAGGTGGGGAGGAAAGCTACAGACAAACACAGGGAAGAAGAAGAAGTGAATACAGGTGGGGAGGAAAGCTACAGACAAACACAGGATAGAAGAAGTGAATACAGGTGGGGAGGAAAGCTACAGACAAACACAGGGAAGAAGAAGAAGTGAATACAGATGGGGAGGAAAGCACCAGACAAACACAGGGAAGAAGAAGTGAATACAGGTGGGGAGGAAAGCTACAGACAAACACAGGAAGAAGAAGTGAATACAGGTGGGGAGGAAAGCTACAGACAAACACAGGGAAGAAGAAGTGAATACAGGTGGGGAGGAAAGCTACAGACAAACACAGGGAAGAAGAAGTGAATACAGGTGGGGAGGAAAGCTACAGACAAACACAGGAAAGAAGAAGTGAATACAGGTGGGGAGGAAAGCTACAGACAAACACAGGGAAGAAGAAGAAGTGAATACAGGTGGGGAGGAAAGCTACAGACAAACACAGGATAGAAGAAGTGAATACAGGTGGGGAGGAAAGCAACAGACAAACACAGGGAAGAAGAAGTGAATACAGGTGGGGAGGAAAGCTACAGACAAACACAGGGAAGAAGAAGTGAATACAGGTGGGGAGGAAAGCTACAGACAAACACAGGATAGAAGAAGTGAATACAGGTGGGGAGGAAAGCTACAGACAAACACAGGGAAGAAGAAGTGAATACAGGTGGGGAGGAAAGCTACAGACAAACACAGGGAAGAAGAAGAAGTGAATACAGGTGGGGAGGAAAGCTACAGATAAACACAGGGATGAAGAAGAAGTGAATACAGGTGGGGAGGAAAGCTACAGACAAACACAGGGATGAAGAAGTGAATACAGGTGGGGAGGAAAGCTACAGACAAACACAGGGATGAAGAAGAAGTGAATACAGGTGGGGAGGAAAGCTACAGACAAACACAGGGATGAAGAAGAAGTGAATACAGGTGGGGAGGAAAGCTACAGACAAACACAGGATAGAAGAAGTGAATACAGGTGGGGAGGAAAGCTACAGACAAACACAGGGAAGAAGAAGTGAATACAGGTGGGGAGGAAAGCTACAGACAAACACAGGGAAGAAGAAGAAGTGAATACAGGTGGGGAGGAAAGCTACAGACAAACACAGGATAGAAGAAGTGAATACAGGTGGGGAGGAAAGCTACAGACAAACACAGGAAAGAAGAAGTGAATACAGGTGGGGAGGAAAGCTACAGACAAACACAGGAAAGAAGAAGTGAATACAGGTGGGGAGGAAAGCTACAGACAAACACAGGAAAGAAGAAGTGAATACAGGTGGGGAGGAAAGCTACAGACAAACACAGGATAGAAGAAGTGAATACAGGTGGGGAGGAAAGCTACAGACAAACACAGGGAAGAAGAAGTGAATACAGGTGGGGAGGAAAGCTACAGACAAACACAGGATAGAAGAAGTGAATACAGGTGGGGAGGAAAGCTACAGACAAACACAGGGATGAAGAAGTGAATACAGGTGGGGAGGAAAGCTACAGACAAACACAGGGAAGAAGAAGAAGTGAATACAGGTGGGGAGGAAAGCTACAGACAAACACAGGATAGAAGAAGTGAATACAGGTGGGGAGGAAAGCTACAGACAAACACAGGAAAGAAGAAGTGAATACAGGTGGGGAGGAAAGCTACAGACAAACACAGGAAAGAAGAAGTGAATACAGGTGGGGAGGAAAGCTACAGACAAACACAGGATAGAAGAAGTGAATACAGGTGGGGAGGAAAGCTACAGACAAACACAGGAAAGAAGAAGTGAATACAGGTGGGGAGGAAAGCTACAGACAAACACAGGAAAGAAGAAGTGAATACAGGTGGGGAGGAAAGCTACAGACAAACACAGGATAGAAGAAGTGAATACAGGTGGGGAGGAAAGCTACAGACAAACACAGGAAAGAAGAAGTGAATACAGGTGGGGAGGAAAGCTACAGACAAACAGGGATGAAGAAGAAGTGAATACAGGTGGGGAGGAAAGCTACAGACAAACACAGGATAGAAGAAGTGAATACAGGTGGGGAGGAAAGCAACAGACAAACACAGGAAAGAAGAAGTGAATACAGGTGGGGAGGAAAGCTACAGACAAACAGGGATGAAGAAGAAGTGAATACAGGTGGGGAGAAAGCTACAGACAAACACAGGGAAGAAGAAGAAGTGAATACAGGTGGGGAGGAAAGCTACAGACATACACAGGGAAGAAGAAGTGAATACAGGTGGGGAGGAAAGCTACAGACAAACACAGGAAAGAAGAAGTGAATACAGGTGGGGAGGAAAGCTACAGACAAACACAGGAAAGAAGAAGTGAATACAGGTGGGGAGGAAAGCTACAGACAAACACAGGAAAGAAGAAGTGAATACAGGTGGGGAGGAAAGCTACAGACAAACACAGGAAAGAAGAAGTGAATACAGGTGGGGAGGAAAGCTACAGACATACACAGGATAGAAGAAGTGAATACAGGTGGGGAGGAAAGCTACAGACATACACAGGGATGAAGAAGTGAATACAGGTGGGGAGGAAAGCTACAGACAAACACAGGGAAGAAGAAGAAGTGAATACAGGTGGGGAGGAAAGCTACAGACAAACACAGGGATGAAGAAGAAGTGAATACAGGTGGGGAGGAAAGCTACAGACAAACACAGGATAGAAGAAGTGAATACAGGTGGGGAGGAAAGCTACAGACAAACACAGGGATGAAGAAGAAGTGAATACAGGTGGGGAGGAAAGCTACAGACAAACACAGGGATGAAGAAGAAGTGAATACAGGTGGGGAGGAAAGCTACAGACAAACAGGGATGAAGAAGAAGTGAATACAGGTGGGGAGGAAAGCAACAGACAAACACAGGAAAGAAGAAGTGAATACAGGTGGGGAGGAAAGCTACAGACAAACAGGGATGAAGAAGAAGTGAATACAGGTGGGGAGGAAAGCTACAGACAAACACAGGGAAGAAGAAGAAGTGAATACAGGTGGGGAGGAAAGCTACAGACATACACAGGGAAGAAGAAGTGAATACAGGTGGGGAGGAAAGCTACAGACAAACACAGGAAAGAAGAAGTGAATACAGGTGGGAGGAAAGCTACAGACAAACAGGGATGAAGAAGAAGTGAATACAGGTGGGGAGGAAAGCTACAGACAAACACAGGATAGAAGAAGTGAATACAGGTGGGGAGGAAAGCTACAGACAAACACAGGGAAGAAGAAGTGAATACAGGTGGGGAGGAAAGCTACAGACAAACAGGGATGAAGAAGAAGTGAATACAGGTGGGGAGGAAAGCTACAGACAAACACAGGGAAGAAGAAGAAGTGAATACAGGTGGGGAGGAAAGCAACAGACAAACACAGGGAAGAAGAAGTGAATACAGGTGGGGAGGAAAGCTACAGACAAACACAGGAAAGAAGAAGTGAATACAGGTGGGGAGGAAAGCTACAGACAAACACAGGAAAGAAGAAGTGAATACAGGTGGGGAGGAAAGCTACAGACAAACACAGGAAAGAAGAAGTGAATACAGGTGGGGAGGAAAGCTACAGACAAACACAGGAAAGAAGAAGTGAATACAGGTGGGGAGGAAAGCTACAGACAAACACAGGAAAGAAGAAGTGAATACAGGTGGGGAGGAAAGCTACAGACAAACACAGGAAAGAAGAAGTGAATACAGGTGGGGAGGAAAGCTACAGACAAACACAGGGAAGAAGAAGTGAATACAGGTGGGGAGGAAAGCTACAGACAAACACAGGAAAGAAGAAGTGAATACAGGTGGGGAGGAAAGCTACAGACAAACACAGGAAAGAAGAAGAAGTGAATACAGGTGGGGAGGAAAGCTACAGACAAACACAGGGAAGAAGAAGTGAATACAGGTGGGGAGGAAAGCTACAGACAAACACAGGAAAGAAGAAGAAGTGAATACAGGTGGGGAGGAAAGCTACAGACAAACACAGGAAAGAAGAAGAAGTGAATACAGGTGGGGAGGAAAGCTACAGACAAACAGGGATGAAGAAGAAGTGAATACAGGTGGGGAGGAAAGCTACAGACAAACACAGGGAAGAAGAAGTGAATACAGGTGGGGAGGAAAGCTACAGACAAACACAGGGAAGAAGAAGTGAATACAGGTGGGGAGGAAAGCTACAGACAAACACAGGATAGAAGAAGTGAATACAGGTGGGGAGGAAAGCTACAGACAAACACAGGGAAGAAGAAGTGAATACAGGTGGGGAGGAAAGCTACAGACAAACACAGGGAAGAAGAAGTGAATACAGGTGGGGAGGAAAGCTACAGACAAACACAGGGAAGAAGAAGTGAATACAGGTGGGGAGGAAAGCTACAGACAAACACAGGGAAGAAGAAGTGAATACAGGTGGGGAGGAAAGCTACAGACAAACACAGGGAAGAAGAAGTGAATACAGGTGGGGAGGAAAGCTACAGACAAACAGGGATGAAGAAGAAGTGAATACAGGTGGGGAGGAAAGCTACAGACAAACAGGGATGAAGAAGAAGTGAATACAGGTGGGGAGGAAAGCTACAGACAAACACAGGAAAGAAGAAGTGAATACAGGTGGGGAGGAAAGCTACAGACAAACAGGGATGAAGAAGAAGTGAATACAGGTGGGGAGGAAAGCTACAGACAAACACAGGGAAGAAGAAGTGAATACAGGTGGGGAGGAAAGCTACAGACAAACACAGGGAAGAAGAAGTGAATACAGGTGGGGAGGAAAGCTACAGACAAACACAGGAAAGAAGAAGTGAATACAGGTGGGGAGGAAAGCTACAGACAAACAGGGATGAAGAAGAAGTGAATACAGGTGGGGAGGAAAGCTACAGACAAACACAGGGAAGAAGAAGTGAATACAGGTGGGGAGGAAAGCTACAGACAAACACAGGAAAGAAGAAGTGAATACAGGTGGGGAGGAAAGCTACAGACAAACAGGGATGAAGAAGAAGTGAATACAGGTGGGGAGGAAAGCTACAGACAAACACAGGAAAGAAGAAGTGAATACAGGTGGGGAGGAAAGCTACAGACAAACACAGGGAAGAAGAAGTGAATACAGGTGGGGAGGAAAGCTACAGACAAACACAGGGAAGAAGTGAATACAGGTGGGGAGGAAAGCTACAGACAAACACAGGGAAGAAGAAGTGAATACAGGTGGGGAGGAAAGCTACAGACAAACAGGGATGAAGAAGAAGTGAATACAGGTGGGGAGGAAAGCTACAGACAAACACAGGAAAGAAGAAGTGAATACAGGTGGGGAGGAAAGCTACAGACAAACACAGGGAAGAAGAAGTGAATACAGGTGGGGAGGAAAGCTACAGACAAACACAGGAAAGAAGAAGTGAATACAGGTGGGGAGGAAAGCTACAGACAAACACAGGGAAGAAGAAGTGAATACAGGTGGGGAGGAAAGCTACAGACAAACACAGGGAAGAAGAAGTGAATACAGGTGGGGAGGAAAGCTACAGACAAACAGGGATGAAGAAGAAGTGAATACAGGTGGGGAGGAAAGCTACAGACAAACACAGGAAAGAAGAAGTGAATACAGGTGGGGAGGAAAGCTACAGACAAACACAGGGAAGAAGAAGTGAATACAGGTGGGGAGGAAAGCTACAGACAAACACAGGAAAGAAGAAGTGAATACAGGTGGGGAGGAAAGCTACAGACAAACAGGGATGAAGAAGAAGTGAATACAGGTGGGGAGGAAAGCTACAGACAAACACAGGAAAGAAGAAGTGAATACAGGTGGGGAGGAAAGCTACAGACAAACACAGGGAAGAAGAAGTGAATACAGGTGGGGAGGAAAGCTACAGACAAACACAGGGAAGAAGAAGTGAATACAGGTGGGGAGGAAAGCAACAGACAAACACAGGGAAGAAGAAGTGAATACAGGTGGGGAGGAAAGCTACAGACAAACAGGGATGAAGAAGAAGTGAATACAGGTGGGGAGGAAAGCTACAGACAAACACAGGAAAGAAGAAGTGAATACAGGTGGGGAGGAAAGCTACAGACAAACACAGGAAAGAAGAAGTGAATACAGGTGGGGAGGAAAGCTACAGACAAACAGGGATGAAGAAGAAGTGAATACAGGTGGGGAGGAAAGCTACAGACAAACACAGGAAAGAAGAAGTGAATACAGGTGGGGAGGAAAGCTACAGACAAACACAGGGAAGAAGAAGTGAATACAGGTGGGGAGGAAAGCTACAGACAAACAGGGATGAAGAAGAAGTGAATACAGGTGGGGAGGAAAGCTACAGACAAACACAGGGAAGAAGAAGAAGTGAATACAGATGGGGAGGAAAGCAACAGACAAACACAGGGAAGAAGAAGTGAATACAGATGGGGAGGAAAGCTACAGACAAACACAGGGAAGAAGAAGTGAATACAGGTGGGGAGGAAAGCAACAGACAAACACAGGGAAGAAGAAGTGAATACAGGTGGGGAGGAAAGCTACAGACAAACACAGGGAAGAAGAAGAAGTGAATACAGATGGGGAGGAAAGCAACAGACAAACACAGGGAAGAAGAAGTGAATACAGGTGGGGAGGAAAGCTACAGACATACACAGGGAAGAAGAAGAAGTGAATACAGATGGGGTGGAAAGCAACAGACAAACACAGGGAAGAAGAAGTGAATACAGGTGGGGAGGAAAGCAACAGACAAACACAGGGAAGAAGTGAATACAGGTGGGGAGGAAAGCTACAGACAAACACAGGGAAGAAGAAGTGAATACAGGTGGGGAGGAAAGCTACAGACAAACACAGGGAAGAAGAAGTGAATACAGATGGGGAGGAAAGCAACAGACAAACACAGGGAAGAAGAAGTGAATACAGGTGGGGAGGAAAGCTACAGACAAACACAGGGAAGAAGAAGTGAATACAGGTGGGGAGGAAAGCAACAGACAAACACAGGGAAGAAGAAGTGAATACAGGTGGGGAGGAAAGCTACAGACAAACACAGGGAAGAAGAAGTGAATACAGGTGGGGAGGAAAGCTACAGACAAACACAGGGAAGAAGAAGAAGTGAATACAGGTGGGGAGGAAAGCTACAGACAAACACAGGGAAGAAGAAGAAGTGAATACAGATGGGGAGGAAAGCAACAGACAAACACAGGGAAGAAGTGAATACAGGTGGGGAGGAAAGCGACAGACAAACACAGGGAAGAAGAAGAAGTGAATACAGGTGGGGAGGAAAGCTACAGACAAACACAGGGAAGAAGAAGAAGTGAATACAGGTGGGGAGGAAAGCTACAGACAAACACAGGGAAGAAGAAGAAGTGAATACAGGTG
This sequence comes from Oncorhynchus keta, assembly GCF_023373465.1. Taxonomy (NCBI): domain Eukaryota; kingdom Metazoa; phylum Chordata; class Actinopteri; order Salmoniformes; family Salmonidae; genus Oncorhynchus; species Oncorhynchus keta. Next base: position 24,591,260 of record NC_068456.1, read on the forward strand.
GGGAGGAAAGCTACAGACAAACACAGGGAAGAAGAAGTGAATACAGGTGGGGAGGAAAGCTACAGACAAACACAGGGAAGAAGAAGTGAATACAGGTGGGGAGGAAAGCTACAGACAAACACAGGGAAGAAGTGAATACAGGTGGGGAGGAAAGCTACAGAGAAACAAGGAAGAAGCAGAAGTGAATACAGGTGGGGAGGAAAGCTACAGACAAACACAGGGAAGAAGAAGAAGTGAATACAGATGGGGAGGAAAGCAACAGACAAACACAGGGAAGAAGAAGTGAATACAGATGGGGAGGAAAGCTACAGACAAACACAGGGAAGAAGAAGTGAATACAGGTGGGGAGGAAAGCTACAGACAAACACAGGGAAGAAGAAGATGTGAATACAGATGGGGAGGAAAGCTACAGAGAAACAGGGAAGAAGCAGAAGTGAATACAGGTGGGGAGGAAAGCTACAGAGAAACAGGGAAGAGGAAGAAGTGAATACAGGTGGAGAGGAAAGCTACAGACATACAGAAGGGAAATCTGTAAGGAGGAAGAGTAGAGGAGAGGAGAAAAGCATGAGAAGAGGATGGGAATAGTGTGAAAGTCCACAGAAGAGAGAGAGGGAGAGAGAGAGGGGGGAAAGCTACAGTGGTTCGGGCACTCCTCAGGTGTTTCGACTTTCACATCTCCTTTCCAGTGGCGATTTTAGAATGTAAATCTTGGAGGGGCAAAACAACACATTTTTGGGATTAATGCCAGCAATGCCACTACACAACACTAAACAATACATGAATAGCACTATAACGGTAATAAACGGCGCTCACAAACTGTTAGGGCCTACATAAAGCTGTCCCAACAGCAGAGTCCCAACAGCATTCCCAACACCTTACCACTGCTACACCTGGCTCTCAGCAGAGCCTTGTCTGGCAGCGAAACAGTTCATTCAGCCTCATTTACTGCCTTTGAAAAAACATAGCTGATATGGCTGACTTGCTTAAACAAATGTGGTTTCTACTGACAATTGAGATGTACAAACTATGGCATAAGGGGACGAGAAGCGGATAAGAGGCAATCCGTCATTTCGATTAGGACATTAATGAGAGAGCGACGACGGACGTAGTCATTATAACTATTTGTTCAGCACTTTTGAAATGTACAGCAACAGAATTCAGAACATGGGCCGTTCTCACAGAATTTTCCCTGTACACCAAGTCAGAACGTAGAATAAATAAAGACGTGAAAATAGACACATTTATTAGGGTGAGGCACATGGGCAACTAACAGCTTACTACACAACATACACTTAGTATTAATTTCTTAGCTACAGTATACATATCTCCCTGGCATACTACCTCATTTATGTTGCAGCATACAAGACATTTTTGGACCACCTTATTGTACTGTGCTCACCTGAACAGGAAGGTGGCACAGCTGTTCTTTGTGGGCAAGTTTTGTTATTAAACTTAGTCATTCTCTGGATTTATGTTGCTTTCAAGACAACTGGGAACCCCAACAACAACAAAAAACTGAGAATCAGGATGACGTCAGTGATCCTCAAGTTGTTTTGAGCGCGTCACATATCATGCTTCATTGACAGCATGGCCAATGTTGAATGTTTATCATTTTAAACTAAGAAGATACCCTTAGAACCACACTTCATTGAATAGCAGGCTAATGATTGCTTTGCAATTCTTGAACTGATTCTTTCCGTTGTTGAATTTGCGATTTCCAACTTGTTGTGAAGCCTGGTGTCCAATTGCTGATGAGCACCGATACATTTGATCTATAATTTCTCTTCATATTTATTTATTTAACTAGGCTAGTCAGTTACGAACAAATTCTTATTGACAATGATGGCCTAGGAACAGTGGGTTAACTGCCTTTTTCAGTACCTTGGCAGCTCAGGGATTCGATCCAGCAACCTTTCAGTTCCAGGCCCAATGCTCTAACCACTAGGCTACCTGCCGCCCAAAGGAATAAAAAGGATTTGCCAGTACATTATTGACCTGATTCATGATGATGACTGCTGTAGCTAAGATTTTGAACGTATGATGTTGACATGATAGCTCCAACTCCAAAAAGTTCTGGGACACTGTGAAGTCCATGGAGAACAAGAGCACCTCCTCCCAGCTGCCCACTGCACTGAGGCTAGGTAACACTGTCTCCACCGATAAATCCATGATTATCGAAAACTTCAATAAGCATTTCTCAACGGCTGGCCATGCCTTCCGCCTGGCTACTCCAACCTTGGCCAACAGCTCCGCCCCCCCCGCAGCTCCTCGCCCAAGCCTCTCCAGGTTCTCCTTTACCCAAATCCAGATAGCAGATGTTCTGAAAGAGCTGCAAAACCTGGACCCATACAAATAAGCTGGGCTTGACAATCTGGACCCTCTATTTCTGAAACTATCCGCCGCCATTGTCGCAACCCCTATTACCAGCCTGTTCAACCTCTCTTTCATATCGTCTGAGATCCCCAAGGATTGGAAAGCTGCCGCAGTCATCCCCCTCTTCAAAGGGGGAGACACCCTGGACCCAAACTGTTATAGACCTATATCCATCCTGCCCTGCCTATCTAAGGTCTTCGAAAGCCAAGTCAACAAACATATCACTGACCATCTCGAATCCCACCGTACCTTCTCCGCTGTGCAATCTGGTTTCTGAGCCGGTCACGGGTGCATCTCAGCCACACTCAAGGTACTAAACGATATCATAACCGCCATCGATAAAAGACAGTACTGTGCAGCCGTCTTCATCGACCTTGCCAAGGCTTTCGACTCTGTCAATCACCATATTCTTATCGGCAGACTCAGTAGCCTCGGTTTTTCGGATGACTGCCTTGCCTGGTTCACCAATTACTTTGCAGACAGAGTTCAGTGTGTCAAATCGGAGGGCATGCTGTCCGGTCCTCTGGCAGTCTCTATGGGGGTGCCATAGGGTTCAATTCTCAGGCCGACTCTTTTCTCTGTATATATCAATGATGTTTCTCTTGCTGCGGGCGATTGCCTGATCCACCTCTACGCAGACGACACCATTCTATATACTTTCGGCCCGTCATTGGACACTGTGCTATCTAACCTCCAAACGAGCTTCAATGCCATACAGCACTCCTTCCGTGGCCTCCAACCGCTCTTAAACGCTAGTAAAACCAAATGCATGCTTTTCAACCGATCGCTGCCTGCACCCGCATGCCCGACGAGCATCACCACCCTGGATGGTTCCGACCTTGAATATGTGGACATCTATAAGTACCTAGGTGTCTGGCTAGACTGCAAACTCTCCTTCCAGACTCATATCAAACATCTCCAATCAAAAATCAAATCAAGAGTCGGCTTTCTATTCCGCAACAAGCCTCCTTCACTCACGCCGCCAAGCTTACCCTAGTAAAACTGACTATCCTACCGATCCTCGACTTCGGCGATGTCATCTACAAAATGGCTTCCAACACTCTACTCAGCAAACTGGATGCAGTCTATCACAGTGCCATCCGTTTTGTCACTAAAGCACCTTATACCACCCACCACTGCGACTTGTATGCTCTAGTCAGCTGGCCCTCGCTACATATTCGTCGCCAGACCCACTGGCTCCAGGTCATCTACAAGTCCATGCTAGGTAAAGCTCCGCCTTATCTCAGTTCACTGGTCACGATGGCAACACCCATCCGTAGCACGCGCTCCAGCAGGTGTATCTCACTGATCATCCCTAAAGCAAACACCTCATTTGGCCGCCTTTTGTTCCAGTACTCTGCTGCCTGTGACTGGAACGAACTGCAAAAATCGCTGAAGTTGGAGACTTTTATCTCCCTCACCAACTTCAAACATCAGCTATCTGAGCAGCTAACCGATCGCTGCAGCTGTACATAGTCTATTGGTAAATAGCCCACCCATTTTCACCTACCTCATTCCCATACTGTTTTTATACTGTTTTTATTTATTTACTTTTCTGCTCTTTTGCACACCAATATCTCTACCTGTACATGACCATCTGATCATTTATCACTCCAGTGTTAATCTGCAAAATTGTAATTATTCGCCTACCTCCTCATGCCTTTTGCACACATTGTATATAGACTGCCCATTTTTTTTCTACTGTGTTATTGACTTGTTAATTGTTTACTCCATGTGTAACTCTGTGTTGTCTGTTCACACTGCTATGCTTTATCTTGGCCAGGTCGCAGTTGCAAATGAGAACTTGTTCTCAACTAGCCTACCTGGTTAAATAAAGGTGAAATAAAAAAAATAAAAAAAATGATCAGTCCAATCAAAGCTACTGTGATATGATGTGATTTGACATAATTGTATCTGTAGCCAATTACCTTGAGCCTTCATGGAAATGCACTTCTAATGTAAGTCTATGTTAGCACCCAAGTGGGTTGAATTTTCCAGCTCTACCCTTAGACTTGGCGGTGACGTTGTGTCCCCATGAGTGACAGAACACTAAGCCAATCACGGCGCAACGCTCCGTATTTTCTGCTGGCTTGCCCCACCACCACAGAAAGAACTGAGCTATGCTGAAACACCTGCATTTTGTATGCGGCTTTATTAACTCAATGATATATATTTTTTTTTACATTGTTTGCAAACTGATATGTGACACGTATTAATGCCAAAATAGCATGCATCAAATGTGGGGCTCAAAACAGGTGGGGCTTTCACATCCTCTCCCCTCTGCTTCTCCACATCTTTCCTTCACATCCCTTTGGCCTGCACTGTTGGAGCTTAAGATTTTCACTGTCGCCTGCATTCACATCCACAACAATGTGCATGTGACTTGTAAACTCTCTCTAAAGTGTTGAGACAACAAACACACTCAGAGATTTTCATTTGATGTCACACAAACAGAGAGCCTTTCCATTTGCTCTGCCTGCCGACATGAGAGGAAGTAAAGCACTACTGTCAAAGAAAGACATGAATTGTGTTGGTTTGAATCAAGGCTCCTTGCTGTCTTACACTGTTAGTGCTGGTTTTGCGTTTATTAGAGTAACTTGTGATGCATCACTTATCTGTGTTGAAATGGGGGAAAATAAAGATTGGTGGCGATGTTTGAGTTGATAGATACTGTAGCTCAGCTCTTTTATCTTTGTGAAAGTGTTGAGACATGCCATTGGTTTGGATTGAAGCGCAGTGCGTCGACTAGTGTGTGTGCAGGAGCCCCTGAGACATTACAATTAAAGCTTAATTATCTATGTTGTTGACGTAGTGATTTATATAGAGAGCTTTTGGAGATTTTTGCCAACGTCTATCCACAGCAATTTACCTCACATCAATAGTTCCAGTGGTGTCTGAAAGTAAACATAGATTTGTTTATTTTTACCTTTATTTAACTAGGCAAGTCAGTTAAGAACAAATTCTTACTTTCAATTACAGCCTAGGAACAGTGGTTTGTACCTTGTCAGCTTGGGGATTTGAACTTGCAACCTTCCGGTTACTCGTCCAACACCCTAACCACTAGGCTACCCTGCCGTCCCATTAATTATTCAACATCTATACAGAAAGCAATCTAGGGGAACAGAGGATAAAGTCGGTAGTTGTCATTTACAACATTTTGAAAGAAGAATGGGAAATACTGCTGTGATTACAGACAAGGACGATATTCACCCAAGGTCATATGCAATATTAAATGTGTGAAGATGTCTGCAGTCTCATGGTCGATTCTAATCTACCTCCATTTCTACAGACAGAGCCAGTTTGCTACATAAGGAAAATAATCAATTCAAATTGTACCGGTACAAAGTCATTGTGCAGAGGCAACGGCTAGTTGAGGTAGTATGTACGTATGTAGGTAGAGTTGTTAAAGTGACTATGTATAGATGATAACAACAAACAGGAGCAGCGGTGTAAAAGGGGGGTGTAGAATCTGTTTGGCTTGAGCGTAAAAGCTGTTTAGAAGCCTCTTGGACCTAGACGGTACCACTTGCAGTGCTGTAGCAGAGAGAACAGTCTATGGGCCTTCCTCTGACACCGCCTGTTGTAGACGTCCTGGATGGCAGGAAGCTTGGCCTCAGTGATGTACTGGGCCGTACGCGCTACCCTCTGTAGTGCCTTGCGGTCGGAGGCCGAGCATTTGCCATACCAGGCAGTGATGCAACCAGTCAGGCTCTCGTTGGTGCAGCTGTAGAACCTTTTGAGGATGTGAGGACCCATGCCAAATCTTTTCAGTCTCCTGAGGGAGAAATGGTTTTGTCATCCTCTTCACGACTGTCTTGGTGTGCTTGGACCATGTTAGTTTGTTGGTGATGTGGACACCAAGGAACTTGAAGCTCTCAACCTGCTCCACTACATCCCTGTCGATGAGAATGGGGGCGTGCTCGGTCCTCTTTTTCCTGTAGTACACAAGGAAAAATCCTGCAGCAACAGGAAATGTGAATTATTATGTGGATTAAGTTAATGAACATTTTTGTAGCGGTTGATAAAGTCATGTCTGAAATTTCAAAGTGGAAATGACAAACTTTAGAAGCCTTTTTAAACCTCAAATACACTACAAGTTTTACATTTCCTGATGTGAATGAAAATTCAACAAAATATTAAATTAAAATCTTACATCTGTGTAACGTCTGCTTCTAACTCACTCTCATACACGTGGATCCTCTAAACGCAGCTCACTTTCCAGATCCCAATCACCCGAATTCTGATCACCTGTTCTGACACCTGTATGTCATTATCACACACTATTTAGTTCAGTTCTTTGCACCCCTTCACTGTGAGGTATTGTTTGTTTTTGACACACCTCTCCTCGGAGCACTGGTTTTCCTGTGTATGATCATTTTTCCCTACCTCACTAGCAACAGCAGGGGTGGCAGGTATCCTAGTGTTTAGAGCGTTGGACTAGTAACCAAAAGGTTGCAAGATTGAATACCTGAGCTGACAAGGTATACATCTGTCGTTCTGCCCCTGAACAAGGCAGTTAACCCACTATTCCTAGGCTGTCGTTGAAAATAAGACTTTGTTCTTAACTGACCTGCCTAGTTAAATAAAGATACAATTCACAATGCCTTTTGCCTATTCCATGCCTATCAGATTCCCTGGTATTCACATATTGCCTGATCTGCCGGACGACGTTACTAGCCTTTTCCCTGCCTGTACTGTTGCCTTTTTGAACCCCTGTGTATGACCTGCTGCCTGCCCCTGGACCCAGCTACCTGCCTCCTCCTGTGGTCCTTTACATTAAACACCTGCTGCACCCTGCGCTTGATTCCAGCTCTCTGTTTCGTGTTCATTACATCTGGAGCTCTACGCTGTGAGTTCCATGCAGACATTTCATTTCATTCAATACTAAAACAGTTCTAAGATTATCTGTTGAGGTGGCTTTAAAGAATAGTGAATGATGAATAGTGTATAATGCCATCACAGGAGGCTGGTGAGGGGAGGACGGCTCATAATAATGGCTGGAATGGGGTGAATGGAATGGTATCAAACACCTAGAAACTATGCATTTCACATGTTAGATACTGTTCTATTCATTCTGTTTCAGCCATTACTATGAGGCCACCCTCCCAAATGAAGTTGCCACCAGCCCCCTGGATGGATGCCATCCATGTCATCCATAGCTCAGCTTTCTCACAGTTCATTATGAATGGACTTTTATTCAGTACACTAGGTCAGCATTTCCCACAGTAATGCATGATTTTAGATGTGCTTAGTTCACATCTTTCCAAAAGCACAGATGGGATTGTCTCACCCTGTTTGGCTGTGAACCTGCAGCTTGCATCTCAATGACCACCCTGACATACCAGCATCCCAGGGAGGCCTATCTGTGGCCATCAGGAAGCATCTTAGTCTAATGGTGCCCGTCAGGAAGCATCTCAGTCTAACTGTAGCCGTCAGGAAGCATCTCAGTCTAACTGTGGCCGTCAGGAAGCATCTCAGTCTAACTGTGGCCGTCAGGAAGCATCTCAGTCTAACTGTGGCCGTCAGGAAGCATCTTAATCTAACTGTTGCCGTCAGGAAGCATCTCAGTCTAACTGTAGCCGTCAGGAAGCATCTTAATCTAACTGTGGCCGTCAGGAAGCATCTCACTGAAATAGTGAAACAGATACTTCCTACTTCCCCTGTTTAATACAAACCACCACAGATAGAGCAGGGGTCACCATCGCTTAAGCCCCCCTGTTGGAGCTGCAATGTGCCTTCACGAAGGGCTGTGTGGTGCATCATTGGACTGCTACAAAAGCCCCAATGTCAGCAGTCTAGTGTGCACAGTGTGTCCATGAGGAGCGGAGTGGAGCAGGGGGTGTCACCGCCACTGGGAGAGTCTATCACCGATCTAGACAGTGCTGCAGGACACTCCTCCAGCCCCTAGGGGACTCCGTCACAAACACTGAGACCTCCACTTAACATGTCAAAGTTCTGCAAAGGCTTTTGCTGGAGGTCACCTGCTGGGGAACTTATCAGAAACAAAGGAAACATTTCTGCACAGTGAGATCGTTCTGATACAGTAGAATTCAAACAAAAAGCATTGGTTTACAAGCACGGGTACGACAGGAAATTAGCCTGCTTCCTTGCCATAAGTTAATTCCCAATTAATTGTCAGACTTGGCAGCGGTCCTGACTGTCTGTCTCTGTGGTCTAATAATTGTCTTTGTTAGCCTCTCTCTAGCTGAGGCTGTGAATCTCTCACTATCTTCGGTCAGATGTGCTTACACTACTGGAAGAACAGCAATCTATGACATAGGCGATTAAGGTCTTGGTAATACAAATCTTTATGATTCATTATAAGTCCAAATACAGGACAGGACTGAGAGATGGTGAGCTACATAGAGAGAGGGGGAGGTGAGATCTGGATGTAGACTTCACTCCCAGCTGTGTGCTGTCATGTGCAGAGATGCCGACCGCCGTGAATGGAGATGGAGAGATGAAGGAGATGAGGAGATGGGCTATTTCTGATTTCCGACGACACAGGGTACCGGCAGTGACCCTGATTGGCTGATGGAAAGGACCCGAAAGCCTATCTCATTATATCAGATAAACACTCGAACACACACACGAGCACATCTTAAACTGCGCACACGCGCCTACATCATATTACATGGCTCCTCAGTCCAGACACACTATGTTAGAGACTGGGGGGTGGCGTTTGCCATTTCCTAACAGTAATAGGTTGCTACGGTACTTATAGACACTGATATAACGTTTTGTTTTACTCATTTAGCAGATGCTATTATTTCACCTAGACAGCTCGGGATTCAAACCAGCAACCTTTCGGTTACTGGCCCAAACGCTCTTACCCGCTAGGCTACCTGCCACCATAACACTGCTTTCATTTTCTTTACAGTAAAGAAAAATGTCAAATGCAGTGGACTCAAAATCACTGAACCGGAGAGCTGTGTTGTTGAAATGGGTAGCGAATGTACTGAGAGAGACGCCTACTCCCTACTCCTCACAGCAGACACTGACTGACCCTTCACCTTCTGTTGACAACAGCGGCGCTGTTCTGCCGGCTCTCAAATTGAACTGTATTGCTTTGGACATGGAGCGGGATGTGCATGGCAGTTTCTAAAGCAGAGGCAGAATAGATTGCAGGTGCTCTGAAATGTCTTCTCTCACGGTAACCTAACGTAGCACGGTAACCCTGGTCCTGACGGGAGGGGGAAAAACTGTCGGGGAAGGTTCTCTTCTGCGCTGTTCAACCAATCCAATAAATGTGGAGGAGTTAAGATGGAGCGCCTTGTTAAAGTCAAAAAGCCTAAGTGCTTCATAGGCTCACTTTCCATTTTCCCTGAAAACCGGATGCATCCGATTGTTATTGACACCACTGAGGATGCTCTCACAGGGACATTTATCGCTTGAAGAAATGCCATCGTAATGTGTGTGCAGTATGCCTGACTGTTGCAGATCCCATGGCAGATAAGAATGTTAAGGAATCAACCTTCAGATTGTATCACTAAAGAGCAAGGTTGACCAAGCTGGAGCTGTGTGCTCTCTGACATACTCCACGCTACACCACATTTCACACTACTGCATCCAGCGGTCCTTCCATATCTTCGACTGGAAATCAGACAGCAAGGTGTAACAGTCAACAATGGACCTGCAACACGTCAACCGGATGAAATAGGAAAATAGGCTTCCGCAGGCTACAGGTAAAACCACCATTCACCGTTGATCTGTATGTGAACACACAATCACCCCAGGGTAACATCAAATCTACATAGCTGTCCTCGGTAGCATTTATAGGAATGTTATTAGCAGGTTTTAGGGAGTAGCGTGAGATTGAAGAGGGGCCAACCTGTAGTAAACACTTCCATTTTCTACCAGCTGCTCTGTTCTTCTTTGTTTGAGGTTTTGTTTTCCTTCACTGAAAATTCTAATCCTTTGGGATAGATATCTCTCAGGTTTATTCATGTTTACAAATGCGCCTCATTCTCCCCGTGTCCCAACGGGTTTATAGAGTTAGATTAGAACAGATACACATTTACTCAGAGAACTCGTACTAAACATCCCTAGAATAAACACCCACACAGTTTCCTAAAATGCAGTTTGCACTCATCTCAAAATGAGAACTAGAAGAGAGAAATGAATCACCGGTACAGATGTGTATCGGTTGTTGTTGTGCTTTCATAATACTATAGCTCCACAGCCAGTAGCAATGTGTGCTGTTCATGTGTATTGAACATAGCTAATCCTTCACCTTTGCCAACCAAACAAACAGTCCTGTCTTATGTGCTCTCACCTCACACACCCTGGCTGACTTTAAAAGAAAATCCATTTGTATTTGTGGTGATATATGGTGCTCCACTACAGGACTGTATGCAGTGCTTCTCTTTAGTGCAGTAGAAGGAGAATATGTTCAGACCTTTAGTTCAAGCCTACAGGCCTACAGATGGGAGTATTGATTGGAAAAGGGTTTTCATGCTTCTAATGCTGCCCTGACAACTATTCTAGTGAACTACAATATTTAAAGGAGAAATATACAGGAACCCAATGGGGTTCGCTCCGCCTTGCTATTACATTATTTCCTTTGGTTAGCTTAACCACCGCGGACGTTTTTTGCAGATCATTAGAGTAACGTAATAAGGTCTGTATCTGACACGGGGCCTATTGAAATGCTCGTCATTGTGAACTCATTGTGAACAAGTTGTGAGAGAACACAACCACATTATTGTATTGTCCTCTTTAAAAAGCCCCATTCAGAAATGGTATGATGCCATTCTCTGATGTTCATAATTGCATCAATTCAAAGGATGCCTTTGATGTGCTGCTCACAACAGACTCAAAACCTTGGGAAAATAAGATAATAATATAGGCCTATACTTTCACACAAAACAACTTTCACTGAAGTTGTCCCAAGTTTTTGGGAAGAGATATAGAGGACGTTCTATTGGGTGGATGAGGTAAGTTCACACTGAGAGAATGGGCCTGATACATTTCCAGCCCTCAGCGGAGAACGGCTTAATCACAGAAAAAAATGGGGACATTTACCTAATCTCCGATGAAGGAACTCTGACAGCCACCATTCTTCAGTGCTTAGACAGATCATGCTGGGGTGAAATGAGACAGAATTAAGAAGGAGACAGATTTGAGGGTCTCGGCTATTTGCTAGTACCTGGGGACCAGGTTTAAAAGTTAAGAAGCAGAGTGGAAGCCTATGATGGTTACCTGTGAGTTTAGAATATTAGCCCACATTAAAGTACACACATTTCTTTTCACAATTAAGATAGTGAAATAGAACTGAGATTGGTGTCATTTTCGTTTCCCCTAGCGACCACCTGCAACCCACTTTCTCCTTCACAAGGGGCCTTCAGCACCAAGGGAGAGATGAGAGAGAAGAGAATAACATGAGTGGAGGAGAAAGCACATCATCATTTAGGACAAGTTTCAGGATTGTCTTTATTATGTGGCCATTGGACCAACAACTTCATCAACCAATCAGGCCTTTGTGCGACCTTGTGACATCATCAAAACGTGCATGCAGAGTCCTGCCTGCTCCGCCGTGCTAAAGCAAAATCCTGCCTATCCCGCAACGACAGCAGCATTGTTTGCACTGCTTAACATTTTATTATCATTTTCTATTTCCATAACTCAAAACATTACAGGTATGGCACCTTGTTGAAAATGTGTTTTGCTTGGTATTGTTTTATTTCATGGATTAGCTTTAAGATAGCATCAACAAAGCTAACTAGATAAAAAGTAATGGAGGGAAAACAATTACCAAACTAGCATTAAAGTTAGTTAGGATTGAAGTGCCGGGCCATGCTTTTTATTAGCTGATAATACATTTGGATGATTATTGTTGAGGTCAGATATTTAACAGCTTAAGGTAGTCTCGGGGTATTGCTCGCCTAAGGTAGAGTACCTCATAATAAGCTGTAGACCACACTATCTACCATTATATAATTTTCGTAGCTGTCTATTTACCACCAGAAAATGACGCTGGCACTAAGACCACACTCAAAGAGCTGTATAAGGCCATAAGCAAAGACGCTTATAAGAAATCCAGTTATTCCCTCAGACGAACCATCAAACCGTTGGATGTGGCAGGACTTGCAAACGATTATGGACTACTAAGGGAAACCCAGCTGTGTGCTGCCCAGGGACGTGAGCCTACCAGACAGGCTAGCTTCGAGACAAGCAACACTGAAGCATGCATGAAAGCACCAGCTGTTCTGGATGACTGTGTGATCACACTCTCCATAGCCAATGTGCGAAAGACCTTTAAACCAGTCAACATTCACAAGGCCGTGGAGCCAGATGAATTACCAGGACGTTTACTCAGAGCATGCGCAGACAAATTGGCAAATGTCTTCACTGACATTTTCAACCTCTCCCTGACCGAGTCTGTAATACCTACATGTTTCAAGCAGACCACCATTGTCTCTGTGCCCAGGAAAGCCCAGGAAAGGTAGCCTGCCTAAATGACTACCGCCCCGTAGCACTCACGTCCATAGCCATGAAATGCTTTGAAAGGTTGGTCATGGTTCACCTCAACACCATCATTCCCAGAAACCCTAGACCCACTCCAATTTGCATAACGCCCCAACAGATCCACAGATTGCGTCAACTCCTGGTATGGCAACTGCTCGGCATTCGACCGTAAGGAGCTACAGAGGATAGTGCGTATGGCACAGAATATCACTGGGGCCAAGCTTCCTGTCATCCAGGACCCCCCTCCCCCTTTGTTTTTACACAGCTGCTACTCACAGTTTATAATCTAAGCATTGTCACTTTACCCCTACCTAAACGTACAAATTAACTCGACTAATTGCACATTGTCTCGGTACTGGTACCCCCCGTATATAGCCTCATTATTGTTATTTTATTGTGTTACTATTTGTATTTTATTATTTATTTTTTACTTTAATATATTTAGTAAATACTTTCTTAAGAAAATGTTCTTAAAAGTTGGTTAAGTTCTTGTAAGTACGCATTTCAAGGCAAAGTCGGCACACGTGACAAATTAAATTGGATTTGTTTTGAAATAGTTAGCTAGCGTGCTAAAAGCCTTGCTAAAAAGATAACGAGAAGCTAATATTATGGACACGTGTCGGCACATGTCTGGGAGATACTATATTCTCCGTTGCCTGCGGTCTGGCAAAGTTTCTGGCAACATAGGACAAGCAAGACGTAGCATACAGACAGAGCAACATAGAACAAAAAGCAGCAAGACAAAATTCATAAAAGCAACAAAGTGTTTCCACACCTCACAAGCTACAGACAACAGACAACATGGAAAGTGGCAACACACAGCTAGGGACCATGTTCACAAATCTGATTGACCTTTAGCCATGTCTTCAAGCATTTTGTGAAAGTGTGATATGTGGTGCAGTTATGTGTGTCTGAAGACAGTGTATTCCAGACATGGGAAGCTCTCACAGAGAATGCAGATTTACAAAAGGTGCTTTTCCTTAGGGGAACTATACAGTCACCTCTCATGGCAGACCTTGTGGATCTGCTGCCATATGTCTGGGTTTTCTGTTTAACAAAAATATTGAGTGGAGGGGGAGCCAGGCCATTAAGGATCTTGAATACAAGACATGCGTCGGTGTATCGCACAAGATTTTCCCAACTCAAGAGCTCATGCTTTCTAAGGATGTGACAATGATGATGGCTATTGGGCTTCCTATCAAGCACTTTGAGAGCCTGTTTGTAGACAGACTGAATAGGTTTTAATGTTGTACAGCAAGCTTGGGCCCAACTAGTCAAGCAGTATGTTAAGTGGGGGAGTATCATAGATTTGAAGTACAGTTTTGCTACATCTGTAGTCAAACAATTTCGTATAAATCGGAAATTAGCTAGGTAATTTAGTTATTTGAATTACCTTTTTCACATGCTTTTTAAAAGAAAGGTTGGAATCAAGTATGATGCCAAGGTACTTAAAATCGGATACCACCTGGAGCTTCTCCCCTGACACATAGACATCTGGCTCAGTAGCATCTGTTGCCCTCTTTGTGAAGAACATGCAAACAGTTTTTTTCACATTGAGATGCAAACACGAGTCACTTAGCCACTTTGTAAACTGGACCATTACAGTAGTGAGTTCTTGTGCAGCTTGTTGTTTGCTCTTTGCATGCACATATATCACTGTATCATCTGCATACATTTGAACTTCAGACCCAGTACAGACAGAAGGCAGATCATTAATGTACAGGCTGAACAGGAGGGGCCCCAGTATTGACCCTTGGGGCATGCCCACATCATAGCTACGAGTGGGCGACAGCTCATTGCTCACTCTGACACACTGAGTTCTGCCTTCAAGGTATGATTTCATCCATCTCAAGGCATCAGGGGAAAAGTTGAACTTGGACAATTTTGTGATGAGAATCTCATGGTTAACAGTATCAAAAGCTTTCCTTAGGTCCAGAAACACAGCCCCAACAGCACCCCCTTTGTCCATCTTGGACTTCACATTTTCCAGAAGAAAGCAGACTTTCAAATGCAGTCAAAGAGCCACAGGTAAAGACTGATTGGTCTAGGACCCAACGACACAGTGATGTGAACAATAGAGAATACTTTGTGGTATGCTGAGCAAGAAACACTTGCAGCAGGATGATTCTGAAAGCACAGAAAGATTCGTTTCAAGTTTTAATGTCACATGCACAAGTACAGTGAAATACCTTTCTTGCAAGCTCTAACCCCAACAACGCAGTAATCAATGTAGCACTAAAAATAACATAGTTGAACAAAAAATGTAAAAAATAAATAAGAAGAACATGATAAAGTAAGTAAGCACACTATATACAGGGTCAGTTCCAGTACCATATTTACAATGTGCAGGGATACTGGAGTGATAGAGGTAGATATGTATAGGGGTAAGGTGACTAGGCATCATGATATATGATAAACAGACTTGCAGCAGAATAAATTAAGATTGTATGTGCGTGTATGTGGAGTCAGTACAAATGTGTGTGTATGTTATGTGTGTCTTGGACTGTGAGTGTGTAGAGTCCGTTTAGTGTGCCTAGAGACAGTGCAACAATTTAAATAAATACAAGGGTCAATTCAGATAGTCCGTGTATCTATTTCGTTAGCTATTTAGCAACCTTATGGCTTGGGGATTGAAACTGTTCACGAGCCTCTTGGTGTTATACTTGATGCACCGGTACCGCTTACCAGAGAGAACAGTCCATAGCTTGGGTGGCTGGAGTCTCTATTGATTTTCCGGGCCTTCCTTTCACACCACCTGATATAATGTACTGGATGTCAGGGAGCTCGGCCCCAATGATGTACTGGGCTGTCCGCACCACATTCTGTAGCGCCACGCGATCGAGGGCTGTGGTGTTACCATACCAAACAGTGATGCAGCCAGTCAATACGCTCTCAACGGTGCTGTAGGACTCATGCCAAACCTTTTCAACTTCCTGAGGGGGAAGAGGCGCTGTTGCACATTCTTTACAACTGTGCGCGTTTGTGTGGACCTTGAAGTTCTCGACCAGCTCCACTACAGACCCATTGACGTGGATGGGGGCATTCTCGCTCCCCCCATCTCCTGTAGTCCACGATCAGCTTCTTGAGCTTACTGATGTTGAGGGAGAGGTTGTTCTCCCAGCACCACACTGCCAGGTCACTGACCTCCTCCCTATTGGCTGTCTCATTGTTGCCGGTGATCAGGCCTACCACGTTGTGTCGTCAGCATGATGGTGTTGAGGTTGTGTGCGGCCACACGGTCGTGGGTGAACAGGGAATACAGCAGGGTACTAAGCCCCTCCCCCGTGGGGCCCCTGTGTTGAGGGTCAGCTTAGTGGAGGTGATGTTGCCTACCCTCACCACCTGGGGTCGTCCCGTCACGAAGTCCAGGATCCAGTTGCAGAGGGAGGTGTTCAATCCCAGGATTCCAAGCATGGTGACGAGCTTGGAGGGGATAATGGTGTGGAACGGTGAGCTGAAGTCAATTAACAGTATTCTCACATAGGTATTCCTCTTATCTAGGTGGGTGAGGGCAGTGTGGAGTGCAATTGAGATTGTGTCGTCTGTGGATCTGTTGGGGCGTTATACAAATTGGAGTGGATCTAGGGTGTCTTGGATTATGGAGATGATGTGTGGCATAACCAGCCTCTCAAAGCACTTCATGATTACAGAAGTAAGTGCTACAGGGCGGTAGTCATTGTGGCATGAAGCCTTAGAGTTCTTCGGAACAGAAATGATGGTAGTCATCTTAAAACATGTGGGGATTATGGATTGGGACAAGGAGAGGTTGAACATTACAGTGAATATTCCTACCAGCTGAACTCTGAGAATGTGTCCTGGAATATGGTCCCCTCCGCCTTGCAAGTGTTGACCTGCATCTCAGGAGTAACTGTCAGTTTGGCTTTTCATAATGGCTATTTTCATAATGGCTATTTTAATGGCTATTAAGACAGACTTTACCTTGTCAGGTACACGGTTCAGGCCACTGAGTTCTCAAGAAAGGGTAATGTGGTAGGAGTTGCCAGCGCAATAATTTCTGTAGCTCTGTTTTATAGAAAAATATATCTGGGTGCTTCCCAAACTAAATGTCACATTACATTTAACATTGAAATACAAAGGAGACTTACTGTACCAGACATACCAACTTTCTCCTTGAAAAATGGGTTGAACTACAATTTGTTTTTTTACATGGGTTAATTTATGTAAACAATAACTGCTATCCTAGTGAACCTATTAACTGTCAACTAAACATAGACAAATGATTTGCAAACATTAAAATGGTCAGTTGATGATTGAGAATGAGACATATGACGATCCAGAACCGACACATCCATATGACGATCCAGGACCACCAGAGTCATATGAAGATCCAGGACCACCAGAGTCATATGAAGATACAGGACCACCAGAGTCATATGAAGATCCAGGACCACCAGAGTCATATGAAGATCCAGGACCACCAGAGTCATATGAAGATCCAGGACCACCAGAGTCATATGAAGATCCAGGACCACCAGAGTCATATGAAGATACAGGACCACCAGAGTCATATGAAGATCCAGGACCACCAGAGTCATATGAAGATCCAGGACCACCAGAGTCATATGAAGATACAGGACCACCAGAGTCATATGAAGATCCAGGACCACCAGAGTCATATGAAGATCCAGGACCAAGAGTCACATGAAGATCCAGGACCACCAGAGTCATATGAAGATACAGGACCACCAGAGTCATATGAAGATCCAGGACCACCAGAGTCATATGAAGATACAGGACCACCAGAGTCATATGAAGATCCAGGACCACCAGAGTCATATGAAGATACATGACCACAGAGTCATATGAAGATCCAGGACCACCAGAGTCATATGAAGATCCAGGACCACCAGAGTCATATGAAGATACAGGACCACCAGAGTCATATGAAGATCCAGGACCACCAGAGTCATATGAAGATACAGGACCACCAGAGTCATATGAAGATCCAGGACCACCAGAGTCATATGAAGATACAGGACCACCAGAGTCATATGAAGATCCAGGACCACCAGAGTCATATGAAGATCCAGGACCACCAGAGTCATATGAAGATCCAGGACCACCAGAGTCATATGAAGATCCAGGACCACCAGAGTCATATGAAGATCCAGGACCACCAGAGTCATATGAAGATACAGGACCACCAGAGTCATATGAAGATACAGGACCACCAGAGTCATATGAAGATCCAGGACCACCAGAGTCATATGAAGATCCAGGACCACCAGAGTCATACACCGTCTGATGTTGATGTTGATGAAATTGATCATACTTTTAACATTATTTTCGTTCATGAGAATTAGCCTAATATTAGATACCACATTTGCTTCTTATTAGCTGCTAATGACATTGTTGAATTTGTTACAAGCTTGCTAGATATTTTACTTCTATTTACTTTAAAACCTCTTCTTCGGGCTAGGGGGGTGGGGGGGGGGTATTTTCACGTCCAGATGAAAAGCGTGTTAAACTGCCAAATTAAACTGCCTGCTACTCAAGCCCAGAAGCTAGGATATGCATGTAATTGGTAGAGTTGGATAGAAAACACTCTAAAGTTTCTAAAACTGTTAAATTATATCTATGAGTAAAACAGAACTTATTTGGCAGGCGAAACCCCGAGGACAAACCATCCAGGAATATTTTTATTTGAGGTGACTGTGTTTTCAATTGGTTTTCTATGTGAATCTAGATTTCGGAGGCATCTGGTTGCAGTTCCTATGGCTTCCACAGTCTTTAGAAATTGGTTGTTTTCCTTTGAGAAATGAAGAAGTAGCCCTTTCCTTTCTGGGTGTATATCCAAGTGGACTGTTTTGTTTGGGGTGCGTGACCTGGAACTCGCTGCACTTTCATTTTATCCGCTATTGAACACAGTTTATCCTGTCTTACATTTGATTGATTATTTACATTTTAAAAAACTTAAAGTTGGATTAGGAATGTTGTTTGAAATGTTTGGACAAAGTTTACAGGTAACTTATTAGATCATTTGTAGTCATGTTGGGGCGAGGTGGAACCAGTGTTTTTCTGAAGCAAATGCGCCACAAAAGGACCATTTTGGATGTTTATGGGACATTTTGGAGTGCCAACAGAAGAAGAGTTAAGATTTCATTTGGTGTATTGCACTTGTGATTGTATGAAAGTTACATTTTTCTAATAATTAAAAAAAATAATTGCGCTCTGCAATTTCACCGGATGTTGTTGAAACGTTCCACTAGCAGAACCCCTAGCCGTAACAGGTTTTAAGCTACTTGTAAGACTTCAACAACTTCAACTATAATCATCCTAAGGTATGATCCGCTAATAAGAAGCATAGGGTGACACTTCAGTGCCAGCTAGCTAAATGCTAGTTGCACACTTTTTGGAATTCATTACTCTTGGCAGGCTAGCTCGATGGCCACAGCTCAGAGCCTGGTTCCTCTCTAGATTTCTTCCTAGGTTCCTGCCTTTCTAGGGAGTTTTTCCCAGCCACCGTGCTTCTACATCTGCATTGCTTGCTGCTTGTTTTTTTGTCTTTAACAAGGCTAAAGAAAACATATTTTCTCATTTTGCTGAGGCGAGATGTGATAGTGATGAGTCATAAGTGAACATGACAGGTGGAGTATGTGTCTAATTATATAGAGCCACAGTGCTCATAGTCTGTAAGTGGAGGTCAGATACTCTCTGATGGTGAAGTCTATTAAATACAGGGACTGTGGAGTAAAGGTGGAGGAGCCTTTGGTATGACATTATAGAAGACCAAACTGTCATGCCCTGATCTGTTTCACCTGTCCCTATGATTGTCTCCACCCTCTCCAGGTGTTGCCCGTCTTCCCCATTATCCCCCTTTGTTCAAGCATACCAGCGTTTTGTCTCAGCTCCTGCTTTTCCCCAGTCTCTTTTTTTCTCGTCTTCCTGATTTTGACCCTTGCCTGCCCTGACTCTGAGTCCGCCTGCCGTCCTGTGGCTTTTCCCTTACTCTGAATTACCAACCAAGGTCGATAATCCAGAGTAGTGGGGCAAAGGTACAGGACGACAGGCAGGCTCAGGGTCAGGGCAGGCAGAACGGTCAGAACCGGGAAATTATAAAACAGGAGTAAGGAACAGGCGGGAGCAGGGAAACAAAACGCTGGTAGGTTCTACGAACAAAACGAACTGGCCACAGACAAACAGAGAACACAGATATAAATACACCGGGGATAACCGGACGTGACCGGGAGTCCAATAGGGCGGTGTACAATTGACCCAGCGTCCTCCGGGTTAGGGGAGGGTTTGGTCGGGGGTCTTTACTTTGCTCATCGCGCTCTAGTGACTCCTTGTGGCATTGGAATATTGGTG
Organism: Oncorhynchus keta; assembly: GCF_023373465.1. NCBI lineage: Eukaryota > Metazoa > Chordata > Actinopteri > Salmoniformes > Salmonidae > Oncorhynchus > Oncorhynchus keta. Next base: position 24,611,429 of record NC_068456.1, read on the forward strand.
GTCCCAACTTCAGACAAGTCCAGTTGGGCTTGTGGGGGTTGTAATGCAAAACGCTGTAGCTCTGCCACTTCCTACCACAGATGCGGAAAGCCGACAAAGCTTGATGCGATGAGTTGAGATGCAGCCAATGTAAAAAAAATATATCTCTAGCTTATGAAACTGACAGATTTTTATGGGGATTTTAGTATCATGTTAATTAGATTGATGCACGTGAGCGTCAATAGACTCTTAATGATGATTTAACAACTTTTTAATACATATCATTATAAGGAAATCTAATCGCTGAACATAAAGCATAAAGCATGTCAAACTACAGGCCCTGCATGACCCCAATTCATTTAAAAACTACACCATGTCCGGGCCAGTGAGAAAAAAAGAGAATGGTGGACCCTGTAGAGCATCTACAGATGGACTATCCGTACTATCCAAATAAAGTGTGATCATTAGTGATGAACTCACTAATTCATGCTAGCTGTCACTCCTGCTCCTACAGGCTGGCTGTGAAAGCTTCTCTCTCGGGGAGACACTGGGTTCACAGGAGTGTTTAGTGATTAAAGCTAGAGCACAGGACAGCATGAAAAAAACATAGTCTTACAAACCTTTATAGGAAGACACACTAGATCCTGGTGTGTAGGGTGCAGAAACATGCTGTCACGCCTTGGTCTTAGTATTTTGTGTTTTCTTTATTATTTGGTCAGGCCAGGGTGTGACATGGGTTTATGTTGTTGTATTTCGTATTGGGGTTTTTGTATTATTGGGATTGCGGCTGATTAGGGGTGTTGTATAGGCTTGGCTGCCTGAGGCGGTTCTCAATCAGAGTCAGGTGATTCTCGTTGTCTCTGATTGGGAACCGTATTTAGGTAGCCTGGTTTCGCTTTGTATTTCGTGGGTGATTGTTCCTGTCTCTGTGTAGTTTCACCAGATAGGCTGTAATAGGTTTCACGTTCCGTTTGTTGTTTTTGTATATGTATAAGTTATTTCATGTATCATGATCTTTGTTCATTAAAGACATGAGTAACCACTACGCTGCATTTCGGTCCGACTCTCTTTCGACAAACGAAGAAGGCCGTTACACATGCACTAAACTGATTTAGGTGGAGACTACTCCTTTGGATAGAGGTGGACCAAGTTGCGCTTGAGAGTTGGATTCATAGTCACACTTCAGATATTACGTATAATCAGCCAAGAAGAGTGGACATTTGAGAAGGGAAAGTGGAAAATAAATGGCCTCCTCACAGCTAAACACATTAGTCATTTAGCAAAGACTTTTATTCAGAGCGATTTACAGGAGCAAGTGCCTTGCTCAAGGGCAGGGACAGATTTTTCATCTCGTCGGCTCAGGCAGAAGCAACCTTGCGGTTACTGGCCCACCCCTCTATCTGCTATCTGCTTAGGCCTGCCTTGCTTGTCCATCCCATGCTAATCATGTTGGATAGAGACATGATAGAGACATGCTATCGAGTTAGCACTGGTCATTATCTGCTCCATCATCTTCACTATGCTCTTGGGACTGAGACATTCTCGAGACATTCTTATACACACACAGTAACATACAGGGGGGCAAAAAATGATTTAGTCAGCCACCAATTGTGCAAGTTCTCCAACTTGAAAATATGAGAGAGGCCTGTAATTTTCATCATAGGTACACTTCAACAATGACAGACAAAATGAGGAAAAAAAATCCAGAAAATCACATTGTAGGATTTTTAATGAATTTATTTGCAAATTATGGTGGAAAATAAGTTATTTCATTATTTGAGTGAGGCATGAGATGAGGGGACTATGTCTCATGAAGCAAATATACTGTTTCTGACCCCTGTTGAATGTGTGATGGGCAGTGGGCGGACGGAGACGAGGTACTCGATGTATCTAAATGATGTATAATAAATTATGTATAATATGTCTTGGTGATTAAATAGCCTAGTTTGTCATTACAGGATTTTTAACACACAATCTATGTTTTGTTCAGTCTGGCGTAACCCAACTACCAGAGCCAGAGGATCTCTTTCGGCTGCTGCTGACAACAACTGAATGTAAGTTGCTCTTCTACATAATAATTATGTCTGCCTAGCATTTTGTCTTCATTTTGACAGATTAACGCTTATTTCTGAAGAGTAACTCATGTTTGTGCTCCTTTGTTTTCCTTCTCCGGAACCAGCCAGGCAACAACCCATACTGCAGCCTACTGTTCCTTACAGAAGTCAGTCAGAGTTGGTACCAAAATTGACATGGCCATTTTCCCCCCAAAAATGCCTCCTTGGCCACCAATCCATATTTCCAAACTATTTTAGCATATAATGACAATAAAATCTCAAAAATATGCTGGTATTCTCTTGTCCATTATTTTATTGTTTATGATATTATATTCTTAGCTAAAAATATGTATTTTTATTAGAAGCCCTAATTCATAAATGGCACCATATAGGGTTCTATATGGAATCAATTTTGGTTCAGTGAAGAAGAATCCTTGGGTTCTGATCAAAGACCCCTATAAAATGGTTCTATATAGCACTTTTAGGGGCTCCATATATGAAGCAAGCGATAGAACCCTTTTTGGTTATATATGCAACCTTTTGTCTAAGAATGTATAGCAGAGGCCCTGTACTGCAACATATTTCAATAATCACACACAGATGTGACCCATGCGACAGATAATAGTGTGTGTTTGTGTATATGTGTGTACTGTACAAAAAAATGGATGATATCTAGACACATCAGTGCACAAAAAAAGAAGTTGAGTAGACTTCAAAGCACTCAGAATGTAAAATGCATTAAATCAACTTAAGTTGTCTGTGTTTACGCAACTGTGTGTTTACGCAACGTCAATTCAAAACAACTGAAGCAACATAACAGTTGTGTTGAGTCTAAATGTAAAGTTGAGATAAGTACAACTTATCAAATTATCTATACGTATGTAACTAAGTCGAATCAAGAAAGATCAACATGCTTTACTCAACTTTGAAATTCACAACCCAAATGTCAACTCAACTGAAAAAACAGCTGTATTAACAAAAAATGTCAAGTTAAGATGACTTCAACTTATTATTTTTTAAATCATTTCCAGCATGCTTTGTAACCATAACATTTTTTATACTTACATTTTGGTAATTTAGCATACTTTTATCCAGAGCAACCTTTTACATATCAATCAATTCGAAAAAGTAACAAGTACAAATGTAGTTGTAGTTGAAGTGGTCTCTTGGTTGGATGACATTACTGAGTGTTTTGAAACGGGAGAAAAAGCTCACACATGGAAATATCTATCATTTTTAAAAGTCGGGTTAGGGTTGTTAAGTCTACTTAACTTGATAGTAAGTTAGATTAATGAAAACATTGTAAAGTTGACTTGACTATCTTTTAGTAGTCAAAGTAAATTCGGTGTTAGTTTCGATAACTCTACATTTAAAGTTTATATAACTAAAGTTGAAATTGATTCAACTAGGAATAGTAGGTTATACTGAAGTTAACTTCACTATCCTTTATAAGTCAAAGTACATATGGATAGTTTGAAATTGAAAGTTGGTAGATCTTGAGAAAAGCCATGCAACTTTATGACTAGAAATAATAAGTTGAAACACCAAATAATGTTTTACTGTGTGTGTGCATGTGTGTATGTGTGTGTGTCTGTGTATGTATGTGTGTGAGAGAGTGTGTATTTCTACAACACTTGAGGGAGGTAGATGGAGTGTGTGAGAGAAATTGCCCATTGTAAGTGCATTGTAAAACGTAGCTGCTATTTATAAGCAATCTCATAAGCGGGCCATGAGCTTGTAAACACACTGATCTGGCACATCTTGTTTACCATTCAGAAAGTAAACGTAGATTCCAACACAATGGGACAAAGATCCCACAGAATTATACATCGGTATTGCTCTTCCCAGAAACAATATCAATCTGTTTTTCTCATTGGTTAGATGTGTCGTGACCATACTTGGTAGACATGCTTCATATTGTGCTGTCCAAGGGCATTGTGTCTGTATTGAAGCAGGTAGCTGACTAGTGGTGGATATTCAGCAGCCTGATGGTCTGAGGGTAGAAACTATTGGCCAGTCTTTTAGTTTTTGCCATGATGCTCCTGTACTGCCCGCGTCTGAGTGATGGTAGCAGGGAGAACAGGGCATGGCTTGGTTTCGGGGTCCCTGATGATCTTCTTGGCCTTCCTGTGACACCTGGTGTTGTAGGTGTCCTGTCGGGCAAGCAGTGTGCATCTAAGACTCGGTCTCGAGTCGCACTGAAGTCGCAAAGAAAATGACTTGCGACTTAACTTAGACCCGTGATCAATTGACTTGAGACTTGACTTGGACTCTAGATGAGAGACTTGGGAACAATCCAAGTCAGTACTGGGATAAGTTTTTGTTGTGCATTACATTTACATTTAAGTCATTTAGCAGACGCTCTTATCCAGAGCGACTTACAAATTGGTGCATTCTGTCAGATAACATGGAACAGGTGGCATTGTAACAGTAGTTTAATGCAGAGGGTTGAAAAGCATTCTAGAACGTCTGCGTCATTTGTGAGTCATTGTAGTACTACAGCTAAACAATCAGAATCAGCAACAATGTCATCAGGTGGTGAGGCCTTTGTTATTACATTTGGTTACAAGAACCTGCAGTGTAATCCATTGGCAAAAAAAATGAAATGCTGTTTGCAAAACTTGTGGAATTAACATTAAAGACGCTGGCGCAACTACATCGAACTTCATACGACATTTGAAAACTCACCGGCGAAAGGTCAGTTAGGAAAGCTAGCTAACAACGTTACAATGTAGTTAGAGTAATAATAGCCGCTTTAGCAGCTTGATATAGCTAGCTTTCTTGTGTGTCATCTTAGCCAACTGGAAATAATACTGTCAAATAATTATTGAAAGGCTAAGAGGTGCGTTGCCAGAAAGCTTGGCCTACTTGTTACCAGAGATTATTAAGTTACATAATGGCTGCACTGCTGGACCCATCTTTCTGGCTGTTCTGGCTTGATCCACATACCACATGAAGATAAAGCTGAATTGAAGGAGAGTCTGATTGGTAGGTACAATGCATTTCAACATGCAATGTTTTCTATGTCACTTGCATTTAAATAATAATGCTTTTTTATGTACAATACAATGTGTACTGTTATATTCGTACATTATTTAATGCATTTTTTTCAGACCTTGTTTTGGCTGAGGCACTGAAAGTTACCGTTACGGAGAGCAGTAGTGGAGAAGAAGAACAACAACCACCTGCCAAAACCTCCAGACTTTTCTCTGACTACCACAACAAGATCAGCAAGAAGAAAGGAGACAAGGTTTTCTATCAGAGCAGAGATTATTTGCTACATTCAAGTATCTTCTGATGAAAATAAAATAGATTTTTGGAGAATCCATGCAAAAGACTTTCCAAGGCTCAAGCAGGTAGCAATGACAGTGTTGGCTGTGCCTGCCACCAGTGCCCCATTGGAGAGAGTGCTTGGTCATGGAGGCCTCATCATGCACCCTCATCGTGCCAGGCTCAGTGCAAGAATGCTGACAAACTTGTTCTTTCTCAATTGTAACCTGTCTGCAACATAAATGTTCTCTGTCTTAGGGAACAGGACATCATTTTCTACCTGTTAGAGAAAATTGTATTTCTGTTAAGTGTCCAGGTCAGTAAATATATTTTAGGGTTGAAGGTCATTACGTTTGCTATATAGAACACTCTAGTAGTGCAGTTATTGAACAGTTGTCGGTCATGTTGGTTTACATTCATACTTGTCATTTATCTTCCCTCACCTACAGATTTTCTGTTTGTGTGGCAGAATGAAGTGAAATATAGACTGTGTCTGCCACAAAATACCATGTACTTTAAAATGTTTGCTTTTTTTTCATATCCGGTACAATTACTTTTATTAATGTAAACTGTCTACGTTTTAAAAATAAATATATTTTGATTTAATGTGCTTTCTTTCATACAAGTATGGACTAATGAACAAGGGAGTCTCTTCAAATAATTTACAGACCTAACCCACAGCAGGCAGAAAGTCATTGCCAAAAGGGACTTGAGACTTGACTTAGACTTGGCCCTAAAAGACTTGAGACTTGACTTAGACTTGGCCCTAAAAGACTTGAGACTTGACTTGGACTCCACCTCAAAGACTTGTGAACATCTCTGTCACCCTCTGAAGAGCCTTACGGTCCGTGGCGGTGGAGTTGCCTTACCAGGCTGTGATGCAGCCCAACAGTATGCTCTCGATAATGCTCCTGTAGAACAGGGAGGGCCCTCGGGTACAGGCTGAATTTCTTCAACATCCTAAGGTTGAAGGGTCGCTGTTGTGCCTTCTTCACCATGGTGTCCGTGTGGTTAGACCATTTCAGATTTTCTAAGATGTGTACGCTGAGGAATTTTAAGTTATTGACAGTCTCCAAGGTGGCCCCATTGATGTGGATGGGGGAAAGTCCAGGCTGGTTCCTCCTGAAGCCCCCAATCAGCTCCTTTGTTTTGCTAACGTAGAGGGAGAGGTTGTTTACCTTGTACCACGCTGGCAGAGTGCCTACGTCCTCCCTGTAGGCTGGTGTCGTCAGCGAACTTGATGGTGGAGATGGGACTGTGTGAGGCCACGCAGTTGTGGGTATACAGGGAATACAGGAGGGGACTGAGGACGCACCCTTGTGGAGCCCCCGGGTTGATAATTAGTGTCGAGGAGATAATGTTGCCTACCTTCACCACCTGTGGGCGGCCGTCGGGAAGTTCAGGACCCAGTTGCATAGGGAAGAGTTCCGACACGGGGTCGGAAGCTTTGTAATGAGCTAATAAAGGCACTGTGGTATTGAAGGCTGAGCTGTAGTCGATGAACAGCATCCTCACATATGCATTATTTTTGTCCAGGTGGGTGAGGGCAGTGTGCAGTGCCATGGTGATTGCGTCGTCCGTGGTTCTGTCAGGATATTGTGCCGTACACTGAACAATATTATGTCGAGGTATGATATGGTGTTTGTAATATACTGTAGGCACTGAGACCAGCATTTACCGGGCAAAGAAGAACTGTAGACTGATGCCCAATGAGCAGTACTGCAATTACAAACACTTTATCCACGCAGTAGTACACTACTATTCTTATCTCTAACAAATACACGGTATCATTGTGCATTCCACTCTGCTCGGCTAAAGTAATGAAAGTAATGAAATAAAACGTCTCTAACTCTCGCCCCTGTTCCTTCCAAGCTCCCTTAACGACGAGGTGCGCATGTGCAGCACTGCATTGAAATCAAGATGTGTAAAAGTGTACGACTCCAATTCCTTTGGGGTTGACTGCGCGCTCTGTTCATTTGCATCTCATCAACCTTATGAGACACATTTCTTACACCTCTCCACATACGAACCACTGTGACCCTCATCACCCTACACACATCTCAATTCTACGTAGGCCACAGCATCATTACCCTCCCTCTAATTGTTGTTGACATAGTCAAGGTCACGATGCTCCGAGGGGACAAACCTTGGGAATGTTTGCTATAATACACACGCAAATTATCTGCTCATCTGGAGCAGCTTATCCTATCAGCCAGAGGAAGAATAGAGGGTACAGGACCGAGATATTAAAACTTGTTTACTATGTTCCTCTGACGGTGGTTAAGAGGAAATCATGTTCTACACTACATGATCAAAAGTATGTGGACACCTGCTAGTCGAACATCTCATTCCAAAATCAAGGGCATTAATGTGGAGTTGGTCCCCCTCCCTTTGCTGATACAACAGCCTCCAATCTTCTGGTAAGGCGTTCCACTAGATGTTGGAACACTGCCACGTTGAAAGTTACTGAGCTCTTCAGTAAGGCCATTCTACAACCAATGTTTGTCTATAGATATTGCATGGCTATGTGTTCAATTTTATACACCTGTCAGCAATGGGTGTGGCTGAAAAAGCCAAATCCACAAATTTGAAGGGGTGTCCACTTACACTAGATATACAAAATTGTTGAGCTATGGGAGTTTGGTTAAATCTGAGATGGGTGAGTTTCTCTCAACATAGGTCAAAAACATTTTTATGGTACCACAACAGTTCTTGCCTGGTCATATTCATCAAATGCTTAATTATGTTTATATGAATGGTATTCAATGGCCAATCAACCATCTCTTTCTAAAGACCATAAAAATGTTCTAAACTCTCATTATGGAGATAATGGAAGTGTTACGTTGGTCAATACATAAGTGTTTACTTTCACACCCCCCTGTACTGCATCCATCCACCTACACTGTGTTGAAATGAAGACTACCATACACATTATTCAAGCCTGAATAAAAACAGTGCTTGGTATGTGAAGCAACTCGTTAAATCCTATTATTATCCACAGAGGTTTGTTCACCTTGGATAGAATAGATAGAGATCGGCTCTGTTGAAGGGAGATAACCCCTTCACCTAACGATCCTGTATGGAAATCATTTCAGATAAGCCTTTCTTTTTTAAACATGTGTGATCCCAATGATTGCATTGATTGATTTTATTCGAGCCAGAGAAACTGGAAATGAATTTAGGTCGGCTTTGCATGTTCATTTACGTAATTTAGCAGGCACTCTTATCCAGAGCAACTTACACTAGCAAGGGCATACATTGTGCGTTTTCTTAGTTGTCCCCCCATTGGAATCAAACCCACAACACTGACATTGCAAGCGCCATGCTGTACCAACTGAGCCATACGGTTTGGTACACAGCACAGCCTGTCTTCATTTGTTCCTTTCAGCATGCATAGGCCTGCGTCACTTGACGGCAGAGCATGATAATGAAGTGGTTTGGTAAAGCCTTGCTCGAATTCCACTATATTTATTCAATCCAAATATCCACTGGGCACACGGATAGAGCTGGTCAAATACAACCTCTTGTGAATGACAGAGATAAAGAGAGAAATGGTGTCATCCAAACATATAGGGGGGAAATAGAAATATGATCAATGTCAACAATGAACTGTCACATACTGACAGAACATATTCATTAAAATGACTTACAGCCCCTCCTAGCTGTTTGACATTTGAATGGTCCTTGATGGACCGTAATCCTCATCCCTTCTGTCAGTTAGCAAACCTCCTGTCCTATTATTTGATTGGCTGCCTAATTAAACATGACATGAGGGCAATTAGTGTAGCTTGTTCCCTATTTTACAAAGTGGCAAAATAGTAAAATAAATGTGATACAAACACAAACAAGTCCAGTGATATAGTGACTAGACAACAGGATTATAGCTCAACAGTAGATGATGGGACTGAGTCAAGTCGGAAGCCAAGCTTGTTATCAGCAATTGGGTAGGCTTAATATTTGGTTAATTGTTAAACATTAGGAGGAGTAAATAAAATAATCCTCACTCCCATCGTGTATCATTCCTGGTCTGCAACCCGTGTTCACTGCATGTGGGTGTTAAAGCAAATCACCCGGTGAAGTTATTTGGGGAGTACTGACAATGCTGCGTGTGATTGGTGAGTGCATCTATGACCTTAGCAACCACTATCTGCAGGTCCCATGGGTTCCGCTGTTGGAACAGGCTGTGTTCCCTAAAGGTGCTCCAACCCTGCTTCGCCTGGCTCCACGGTAACTGTTGCCATGGTGCTGTCAGTGAGTGATCCCTCAGCCCCTCCTCTCAGCCCCCCAGTCTGACAAAACAGAAAAGAGATGCTGGAAAAACATGTCACAGTTCCCATGAGACTGATTCAAGGGTTTTTCTTTATTTTACTATTTTCAACAGCGTAGAATAATAGTGAAAACATCAAAACTATTGAATAACACATGGAATCCTGTGGTAGCCAAAAAGTGTTAAACAAATCAAAATATATTTTATATTTTAAATTCTTCAAAGTAGCCACCCTTTGCCTTGATGACAGCTTTGCACACGCTTGGCATTCTCTCAACCAGCTTCACCTGGAATGCTTTTCCAACAGTCTTGAAGGAGTTCCCACATATGCTGAGCACTTGTTGGATGCTTTTCCTTCACTCTGTGGTCCAACTTATAACTAACCATCTCAGTTGAGATCAGGTGATTGTGGGGGCCAGGTCACCTGATGCAGCACTCCATCACTCTCCTTATTGGTCAAATAGCCTTTCCACAGCCTGGAGGTGTGTTGGGTCATTGTTCTGTTGAAAAACAAATGATAATCCCACTAAACTCAAACCAGATGGGATGGTGTATTGCTGCAGATTGCTGTTGTAGCCATGCTGGTTAAGTGTGCCTTGAATTCTAAATAAATAACAGACAGTGTCACCAGCAAAGCACCCCCACACCATCACACCTCCTCCTTCATGCTTCACAGTGGGAACCACACATGCAGAGATCATTCGTTCACCTACTCTGCGTCTCACAAAGAAGCGGCAGTTGAAACCAAAAATCTCAAATTTTGACCCATCAGACCAAAGGACAGATTTCCACCAGTCTAATGTCCATTACTCGTATTTCTTGGCCCATGCAAGTCTCTTCTTCTTATTGGTGTCCTTTATTAGTAGTTTCTTTGCAGCAATTCGACCATGAAGGCCTATGAACAGTTGATGTTGAGATGTGTCTGTTACTCTAATCTAGAGGCGAAAGAAACGCACACCTATTTAGGCGAGCTGCTGGCTAGCAGAGTGGAACACTTGAAAATAATGGAGAGCCGCACACTCCAGGAGCTAAGATGCAAAAATGTTATTTCCAACGTTCCGACAGACAAGCCGTCTTCATCAGGGTATAATTACAAACACTGCAGAGTGACTCGTTTATATAGTGTCAAAAGACACACACAGGTGTCTGTAATAATGGCCGGGTGTGGCCTGATATCATTGGTTTATTCTCATATATTAAAATAGCATACAAAAAAACATAAATGGATAGTGTACGATCATAGATACAATTTGGCTACACAAGCCTACAAACATTTACAATAGCAAAATCACAAGAATGGCTTCAGATCTGTTACTCTAATGAACATATCCTCTGCAGCAGAGGTAACTCTGGGTCTTCCATTCCTGTGGCGGTCCTCATGAGAGCCAATTTCATCATAGCGCTTGATGGTTTCTGCGACTGCACTTGAAAGAACGTTTAAAGTTCTTGAAATTTTCTGCATTGACTGACCTTCATGTCTTAAAATAATGATGGACTGTCATTTCTCTTTGCTTATTTGAGCTGTTCTTGAAATATTATGGACTTGATCTTTTACCAAATAGGGCTATCTACTGTATACCACCCCTACCTTGTCACAACACAACTGATTGGCTCAAACGTATTAAGAAGGAAACAAATTCCACAAATTAACGTTTAACAACGCACACCTGTTAATTGAAATGCATTCCAGGTGACTACCTCATGAAGTAGGTTGAGAGGATGCCAAGAGTGTGCAATGCTGTCATCAAGGCAAAGGGTGGCTTCTTTAAAGAATCTCAAATATGTTTTGGTTTCTACATGATTTCAATGTACAATGTAGAAAATAGTAAAAATGAAGAAAAACCCATGAATGAGTAGGTGTGTCCAAACTTTTGACAAGTACTGTATATCCAAGCAGCAGTCTCAGGCTACGGAGGAAGGTGCATCTAGTTACATGGCTGGAGAACGCTGTACATTTGCACTGCTTCGACAGCATGGATGATGTAGCTACATAAAGAAGCAGAGCATGTACTTATAGCTCAACACTATCGATCAACGACTAACGATACACTCCATGTTTCATAAGCCGATAGTTTCACTAGAGGATAACCTTGTGTTATTTAGGGATGCAGAGAGATGTATTTTAATCTTAAGAGGCCTCACTCTCACCCCACCGCAGGTTTATAGACAATACTTGTTATGTTTTCAAATGCTGATTCTCAGCCAGCGAAGAAGCTGATATGCTAATCAAAAAGCCCACCGTGTTGCAAGCAGAAATATAAAGCTGTGACCAACCGGATCGCAAAGCAAACAATTTCACACACTTCCCAACACGTCAGACACTGTGATAATTCCCCCACTCAGCGTTAAGGGACATTACGCAATGCTTCGCAGAGTCAGGCAGGCTCTTTTTACAGTAAAAACATGCTATGCTTTTAGCCACAGTCAATAAGGGAGCAGCGAATGGCTTAAGGATAGTGTTCTATTCCTCCCACCCAGATCCTCCATCAAAGGTTAGTCATCCTTTGAGCAGGACTAAGGCCAGCCTTCTCTCCTCTCTCCTTTCCTCCGCGCATTGCTGCAGATACATTATAATGTCAGAGGCTCAAGTTGGTTAAAATTATGAATAAATTACTGGGGCTTCAGTCTTTCAATTTAGCATGGGCCTGGCTGTGTGTGTGCGTGTGTGTGTGTTGTTAGGTGAGTATTGTAGTTTGATATTATGCCTGAGTCTTGTATACATTCAGGGAGAATTAGTCGATGCCAAACGGCTGTTTGTTCACATTAAATCACCATAAAAGGGTGGTTGAGGTGTAGTCCATCCATCCTTCATCTTTAAATCTAAAGCTTGAGATGACAATGAAGATTGAAAGCATTTTGATCTAAAGGCACTGACAGTTAATTATGGATTATGCTGATTGTGTTGACGTGTTGTAAATGTCAATTGTCTTGCTGGAGTTTCGTAGGCCACCATTTTGGCATCGCTGTTTAGGCATTCAGGGGACCATCTGCTGCCATCAACAAACTTGTCCAATAATATGCTGCGGAAATACAGAAGGGACTTCAATTGTTTTTCATTTCAAACTCTGAAATGTGAATCTCTGTACCAGAACTTATAACAATCAGAAATGTTCTGGTTTTTCAGCAAAAACGTCTTAGTATATATAAATAGTAGCTGATTTCTCTATGTCCGCACAAAACGGTGTGGCGGTGAAGCTTTCCGTAAGTGTAATCACTTATTTATCACTCCTGTAGATCTTTGCTCACCACCACCTGAAATACATACTACACTGGAACCCAATCTGGCTCCAAAACATATTCCCACAGTTTCAAATTCCATGGAATAGCGTATGCTGACAACAAGGCCATGAACAACATAACATAATGCACTTATATGGGCTGACACTGTGCTGTATAACTGTATAAAGTCACAGAGCACTTCTCCTGTTATTTTGAGGCCAGGTGCGAGAGGGAGTGTTGGAGATATGTTGGAGAATGGCTGAGATATGTTAGTGGGAGGATAAGGTGTTGATCTATCAGAGGAGAGGGATGGGTGTAGGATTTCAGTTGGAATTGTGACAGAAAATATGTGGGTGTGTACTGTAAAGTGAGTCCATGGAATGTTTGATGGTTGTATGTGGGATGCTGTTGTACATACAGTACTTTATTTACTGTACTGTGTGTGCAGACATATGTGACTGATTACAAGATCCTAGGCTTATTGTCATTTTTTTTTAAACAAAAACTGTTCTTTACCGTTTATAAAAGTTTAGCTTCAAAAAGGTATATCACACACTGCAATTGGAGACATTTATGGGAAAGCAATGCTGATACGAGAGTTGATATACGTTTTTTCCAACTTTGGAGAAAAAGACAATCAAAGTTTTTGTTGATATTCTCATCAATTGCTAATGACCTCTTATTTGTTTATGCCCATTCAGGGTTGGACCAAGTTCAGTGAACAGACCACGTACCGGAAACAAACGTGATTTACAGTGTTCTGGAACAAAACCGTTACTTTAAAAGCATGGGAACCGGTTAATAACGTTATTTTGTGTTCTGGCCTTTTTTCCCAGTCCCACAGATATTGCAAAACAAAGTGCCTATGGGTCTTTCAATAAATAATGGAGCCAATGTGTGACATTGAAACAAAAATAAAAAGGATTTTACTGCAGATTCACATATATACTTAGAGGAATAAAAGTGCATTCGGAAAGTATTCAGACCCCTTGACTTTTTCCACATTTTGTTAGGTTACAGGCTTATTCTAAAATGCTTACATTGTTTTTTCGCCCTCATCAATGTACACACAATACCCCATAATGACAAAGCAAAAACAGGTTTTTAGAAATTTGTGCAAATGTATAAAATGAACAAACTTGAAATATCACAATTGCATAAGTATTCTGACCTTTTTACCCAGTACTTTTTTAAAGCACCTTTGGCAGAGATTACAGCTTCGAGAATTCTTGTGTATGATGCTACAAGCTCGGCACACCTGTATTTGGGGAGATTCTCCAATTCTTCTCTGCATATCCTCTCAAGCGCTGTCAGGTTGGATGGGCGTGTCGCTGCACAGTTATTTTCAGGTCTCTTCAGAAATGTTTGACCGGGTTCAAGTCCGGGCTCTGGCTGGGACACTCAAGGACATTCAGAGACAAGTGACAAGAACATTTTCCAGCCTGCATAGCAACCATTTTGTTTAGAACGGACAACCAGTTCTTTTGCATAGCATCTATAACGACTGGGTCTGTAGTGGCACTGGCACTCTTTGGAGTGGAGTGTACCCCCTTTGACTGGAGCATAGAGCGAGTTTCCCAAAGGCTGGAGGGTCAGCCTTCTTGTCTGCTCCAAATTCGCCCCAGTAGCATGCCCGGGCATGCCCGGCCCAGCACGCATTTGTAGTCTACTTGTGTGCTGCTATAGACTCTTGCGTTAGCTACTGTCATCTAGTAGGCTAAATATTTTCATAAAGAAACTTATAAAACACACAGGTTTTCTACTTTCTACAAAAATATAGGTTTTCTAGATTTTTCGGCAAGGACATATACAGGATACCACCCTCCAAAACATAACCTTCACTCCAAATCAAAACTACAAATCTTGGACTAAATTAGCAGGAAAGATTCCTACTACCAAAGATGTATGTTTCCAAGATTTTCAGCAAATGCTCTGGCAAACAAACAACAGAAACCTGAAAACACCATCCAACCTGGACCTGAGTGAGTAATGTTTAGTCTGAAGCTATTTTGAAAGCCAATAATTAAAATACATTACAATGACATATTTTACTTTATAGGGGCTGAATGCTAAGTTAAGGCTACCAAGCTTTCTAGGACAGAACAGATACAACTTCAATTAATATAATAATAATAATATATGCCATTTAGCAGACGCTTTTATCCAAAGCGACTTACAGTCATGTGTGCATACATTCTACGTATGGGTGGTCCCGGGAATCGAACCCACTACCCTGGCGTTACAAGCGCCATGCTCTACCAACTGAGCTACAGAAGCACTGAGGTGTGAGAGGTGTCAAAGTCTTTGAGCCCAGCAATGGCAGGAGAGTCTCACAGCCTACCCCACCCAAATCCAGAGGCCTTTGAAGCCCCCTCTCACTTTTCAGAGACCTACAAGGATTCTGCTTCCAGAAAAAAAAACTTCTCCCAAGTGGGTGTGACTGCTGCTTGGATTCCACCTGGCGATCTGTACACCGTCTGCCCTGACCTGTCTCCCCCTGTCTGGTACAGGTACCCCCGCCACACTCCCCCCTTTCTCCCGAACGTTCGCTCGCCTCCAGCACACACGCACTGTTGGGGCGAGTGACTGTGCTTTTTCTTGTGCTTTATGCTATTTGCCTAATGGCTCCTGCATGCTTTGTTGACTATGAACTTGCTTGTTTACCCAACCAGGGGACAGACTGTTTGTTCCCACTCTCTATCGGTTACACAGACTCTTGGCTTCCCATGCTATTCTAACTACCTATCACTGGCTTTGTATTAATGTTACCTGATGAAATTGCTGTACAATATTATCGTTTGACATCTAATGCACATTCAAATGTCATAAATCAACACTGCAGAGCTCTCCCTGTCCTCTGCCGCACCCTGATTGTATTACTGCTGATGATATCTGGAAATGTGCATGTACACCCTAGCCCATCTACTGTTGCTAGCCCCAATTCTGAGTTGTGCTCTGATATCTGCTTCACTGATTTCTGCTCTAGTAAAAGCCTGGGCTTTCTGCACGTTAACACTAGAAGCTTATTACCTAAAATTAATCAATTGAAAGTGTGGGTTCACTGCTCCATTCCATATGTGTTGGTCATTACTGAGACATGGTTGAGGAAGAGTGTTTTGAACACTGATATTAACCTTTTTCGGCAAGACAGATCTTCTGAAGGCGGTGGAGGGGCAATCTTTACCAAGGAACAACTTCAGTGCTCGGTTGTCTCCACCAGGTCTGTCCCCAAACTAGTATTTAGTATTAAACTTTCAAATAGTTCTCTGGGCGTTATCGTCCTCCATCAGCACCAGCCTGTACCCTAGTATTACCTGCTCTAAGCTTTCTCCTGGCCCCTTACACTAAGTCTGAATTTGTCCTGCTACATTGCCTTGCAAAAGTATTCACTCCCTTGGCGTTTTTCATATTTTGTTGCATTAGATCCTGTAACTTAAATAGATTTTTATTTGGATTTCATGTAATGGACATACACAAAATAGTCAAAATTGGTGAAGCGAAATGAAAAAAATGACTTGTTTCAAAAAATTCTAAAAAATAAAAACCGGAAAAGTGGTGCTTGCGTATGTACAGTCGTGGCCAAAAGTTTTGAGAATGACACAAATATTAATTTCCACAAAGTTTGCTGCTTCAGTGTATTTAGATATTTTTGTCAGATGTTACTATAGAATACTGAAGTATAATTAAATGCATTTCATATGTGTCAAAGGCTTTTATTGAAGTTGATGTAAAGAGTCAATATTTGCAGTGTTGACCCTTCTTTTTAAAGACCTCTGCAATCTGCCCTGGCATGCTGTCAATTAACTTCTGGGCCACATCCTGACTGATGGCAGCCCATTCTTGCATAATCAATGCTTGGAGTTTGTCAGAATTTGTGTTTTTTTGTTTGTCCACCCGCCTCTTGTGGATTGACCGTTCTCAATGTGATTAAGGTCTGGGGAATTTCCTGGCCATGGACCCAAAATATTGATGTTTTGTTCCCCGAGCCACTTAGTTATCACTTTTTCCTTATGGCAAGGTGCTCCACCTGTCACGATCTGACCTTTATTTCCTTTGTTTTGTCTTTATTTAGTATGGTCAGGATGTGAGTTGGGGTGGGCAGTCTATGTTTGTTTTTCTATGTTGGTTTTCGTGTTCAACCTAGTATGGTTCTCAATCAGAGGCAGGTGTCGTTAGTTGTCTCTGATTGAGAATCATACTTGAGAAGATGAGAAGATGCTCTCGGAGGATGTGTTGGTATCATTCTTAATTCATGGCTGTGTTCAGCCCCACACATGAATGGTATCAGGATGCTTTACTGTTGGCATGACACATGACTGATGGTAGCACTCACCTTGTCTTCTCCAGACAAGCTTTTTTTCCAGATGTCCCAAACAATCGGAAAGGGGATATATCAGAGAAAATGACTTTACCCCAGTTCTCAGCAGTCCAATTCCTGTACCCTTTGCAGAATATCAGTCTGTCCTTGATGTTTTTCCTGGAGAGAAGTGGCTTCTTTGCTGCCCTTCTTGACACCAGGCCATCCTCCAAAAGTCTTTGCCTCACTGTGTGTGCAGATGCACTCACACCTGCCTGCAACCATTCCTGAGCAGCTTTGTACTGGTGGTGCCCCGATCCCGCAGCTGAATCAACTTTAGGAGACGGCGGCGGAATAAAAATAGCATAAATAGGAAAGTATCCCAGTTTCATTTGAGGACCAGGATGTTGACAACTGTGCCATACAGATTGCAAAATAGTAGGGAAGAGATTTTTGATGTACCAATTCCATGGTACAGGGTATATAAAACAACACAAAATTCAAGACTTTGTGCTTTTCAGCTAAAATGATTATATAGAATTCTTGCCACTGTTAGGATATCTGGAGAGACCGGGTCAGTCAATACCTAATATACTAACACTCTTAGATAGATTGAAATTGTACGTTAAACATCATAGCATAGTTGAAAGATATGTGTTGCGTAGAAACATGAAGTGGGTGGCCAGCAGAGATAAATGGGATGGGCTGAGGGAAGATGAGGTTTGGTATGTGGAATTGGAGAAAAGTGGGAGTGGAGTTGCTGTGTGAGAGAGAGAATGATGGTCAAAAAATAAAGGGGAAAAAAAATGTCAAAATAAAACATAATAAAAGTACATTTGAATGACACTAAGTGGCAGTGTTTTTACAACTAATGCCGGTTTGCCTGAGGCTGATGCCGTGCAGGTGTTTGTACACATGTATATACACACACTCTCGTTCAAATAAACACATACAAGAACACACACATACATGTAATAGTGCCAGACATGCACACAAACATATAAAGTAGGCATTTCTGTTATGATTTCAGTTGTCCTTGATGTCCTTAGTTTGAAATGTATTTAAATTCTTCTTATTATTATTATTTTTGCATTGTTGTTTACTGTTTTCTTCTGTCTTTTCCTTTTTTCTCTTTAGTTCATTCTCTTGGTTGTTGGTGCATTGAGGGGTTCTTGAGGGTGGGGAATGGAATTAATCATATTTTATATATTTTTCTCGAATGGTTGAGGGACAGCTATTGGGGAACTGTGGGGGGATCTTGGAGTGTTCGGGTTTCATAAGATTGTGATCATGAAAAAGGAAACTAAGACAACTAAGACATATATTTTATATCACTATCATGCACAAGCACCCTCACACATAAGGGTGGCTCTGTTGCTGAATGACTGATACATGTTTGATAGTGTCTTGATGCTGTATTGTTTGTCCTTCATGTTCTGATATTTTAATGTTACCCCTTCCTTGTGTTTTTGTAATAAGTAATAATACAAAATAAAATAAACTTTAGGAGATGGTCCTGACGCTTGCTGGACTTTCTTGGGCACCCTGAAGCCTTCTTCACAACAATTGAACCACTCTACTTGAAGTTCTTGATGATCCGATGAATGGTTGATTTAGGTGCAATCTTACTGGGAGCAATATCCTTTTTTGTGAAATATCCTTTTTGTGAAAAGCAATGATGACGGCACATGTTTCCTTGCAGGTGTCACGACTTCCGCCGAAGTTGGCTCCCCTGCCTGTTTGGGCGGTGCTCGGCGGTCGTCGTCACCGTCCTACTAGAAGTTGGCTCCCCTGCCTGTTCGGGCGGTGCTCGGCGGTCGTCGTCATCGTCCTACTAGAAGTTGGCTCCCCTGCCTGTTCGGGCGGTGCTCTGCGGTCGTCGTCACCGTCCTACTAGAAGTTGGCTCCCCTGCCTGTTCGGGCGGTGCTCGGCGGTCGTCGTCACCGTCCTACTAGAAGTTGGCTCCCCTGCCTGTTCGGGCGGTGCTCGGCGGTCGTCGTCACCGTCCTACTAGAAGTTGGCTCCCCTGCCTGTTCGGGCGGTGCTCGGCGGTCGTCGTCACCGTCCTACTAGAAGTTGGCTCCCCTGCCTGTTCGGGCGGTGCTCGGCGGTCGTCGTCACCGTCCTACTAGAAGTTGGCTCCCCTGCCTGTTCGGGCGGTGCTCGGCGGTCGTCGTCACCGTCCTACTAGAAGTTGGCTCCCCTGCCTGTTCGGGCGGTGCTCGGCGGTCGTCGTCACCGTCCTACTAGAAGTTGGCTCCCCCTGCCTGTTCGGGCGGTGCTCCCCTGCCTGCGGGTGGTGTCGTCGTCACCGTCCTACTAGAAGTTGGCTCCCCTGTCTGTTCGGGCGGTGCTCGGCGGTCGTCGTCACCGTCCTACTAGAAGTTGGCTCCCCTGCCTGTTCGGGTGGTGCTCGGCGGTCGTCGTCATGGTCCTACTAGAAGTTGGCTCCCCTGCCTGTTTGGGCGGTGCTCGGCGGTCGTTGTCACCGTCCTACTAGCCGCTTCCGATCCGTTTTTTGTTTGTCTGTTGGTTGTCTTATTAGTTTCACCTGTGTGTATTTTGGTTTGATTAGCTTCCCTATATGTAGAAGTTTGACCCGCCCTTGTTTTGTGCGGGATTGTCTTTTGTTACGTGTGTACATATTAGGTCGAGGTGTATTTTGTTTTCTATACTGGACACCCTGTGGTTTTGGGTTGTCTGGTATAGTGTCCTGTGCCCTGTATTGTATTGGGCTTATCAGTTTGGTGTGCAATAGTAAAGCACTTTACTCCGTTACTCTTTCTCTGCATCTGATTCCTGCACACACACCTAGTCCCGCGTGACAACAGGTAACCATGGTTGACAGAGGAAGAACAATGATTCGAAGCACCACCCTCCTTTTGAAGCTTCCAATCTGTTATTCGAACGCAATCAGCATGACAGAGTGATCTCCAGCCTTGTCCTCGTCAACACTCATACCTGTGTTAATGAGAGAATAACTGACATGATGTCAGCTGGTCCTTTTTTAGCAGGGCTGAAATGCAGTGGACATTTTGGGGGGGATTCAGTTCATTTGCATGGCACAGAGGGACTTTGCAATTAATTGCAATTCATCTGATCACTCTTCATAACATTCTGGAGTATATGCAAATTGCCATCATACAAACTGAGCCAGCAGACTTTGTGAAAATTAATATTTGTGTAATTCTCAAAACTTTTGGCCACGACTGTACAGCACTGCCTCTTGTGCCTTATTACATAAGAATGGCATTGTCCTCCCAAACGTAGTCTCTCACAACTTTTTGTCACTGAGATTTGTCGTTAGCAGTAGCTAAATTCAGGGAATCAATGTTGTTGAGAGCTGTAGCAACACTTTTGCAGTTGTCCATAGCAATATATTTCAAAGAAATATGCCGAACCTTATACCTTCTTGACCAGGGAAGCCCCCATTCTGTTATAGACAGAAGCCTGTGACATAGCAGACCAATCAGAACTCATCTCTCATCATGTCCAGCCCCTCCATATCTCAGCGTGTCATGGCTTGCCTGGAAGGATCCTGTCTTTCTCCCTATATACTGTAGCTCATTGCTTTCTCCGTGGCTAAAATAGGCTCATCGTTTAAATGGTTTATTCATATTTATAGAGCGTTTATATATGCGTTTGTAATTAAGGCAAATTAAAGTTCACATATTCCAGAAGGCATTTCTTAAGAAAATATTATTATAATCAAATGGCCCTCCTGTAAAGTAGGAACTTGCATCAAACATCTAGGATCCTGTAACCAGTCACATATGTACTGTGTACGTACGTGGCGTATAAGTGTGTGTTTGTCATGGCACAGGGTGGACCTCAAGCGTTGACGATGAGCTGATCTCTGATATAAAGACTGAGTACTGTACCCTGGGGATCAGACACTGTGTCACTGTGCACTGAGATGAACTTATCGTCACTCAGCGCCTTTCACTGCCAACAGACATAATGAACCCTGACAGGACAAGGAGATTACATAATGGTACCTGATTGGACAAGGAGATGAGTGGACAAAAGATGCCCCTGAAGAAAAGACAAGAGTCACATACACACACACACGCGTGCACACACACACACACACACGGCTGATCAGAGTGTGCTGGGGGAGAATAAGAGCAAGAGACACGCATTATATGATGAGTAATAATAACAGGATGATTTGAATTGCATCTTCAGTGCATAACAGTCATAGACAGAGTTGATGAGTCTTTGCTGCTACTTAAACATCACATAGTCAATTAAAATCTGGGTCACTCAAAGTAGTACGTTATGGTACGTTTGGTATGGTTTTAGTAATTTGTGGTTGTCCATCGTCCATTTTGTATGATATTTTATTGAATTACAATTCGTATGATGTGTTACGAATGACATTTCCTATGATATGTTATGTGCTTGAGTCTATAGCTAGAGGACTCCTTGAGTGATAAGTAAAATGTTTTATCTCAATCTGTTGTTGTCTAATAGGGTCTTTTTTTCTAGCTAGGGCCATCTACTTTAAGTACTGCATTTCTTCCCAGTGGCTTACTTGGTTTGTGAACTGGTGACTGCTCATAACTTGCAGATGATTGTTGACACATCAACCAGGATCAAGGGGCAGGGCAATTTTTGACTGTTGTTTTGGTAATCAGTGGCAGTATTGGAGGGGGAGTAGTTTCTCCTCTCCTAGGCAATCAGCAATTAGTACTGGGAGGTGTGTTCTTCACCTCTGCAAGGCAATTAGTGTTAGTACTTCAGTCTCCCCTGTTTTCTCAGCGGCAGCCATGTAAGCTGCAGTCTCGTCGCAAAACTAAGACTGTTGCCAAAACTACGACGGTTGTGCTGAGTTATTCTGCAGAGTTTTTCGAGGAAGGAAAGAGAGGAAGGTTCCACAACACTCTCTCATTTGAGAGTCTTACCTAGTTATTTACAGATAATCTCATTTTGCTCTTTTGTAGCTTTGGCAACTATGTACGTGTTTTCTATACCTGTTCGCTCCTCTCCCTGTAGGTTTCACAAATGCTCCCCATCCCTTGTTTGCAGCCCTTGTTTGCAGCCCTTGTTTGCAGCCCTTCTGAAACTCATGTGGCCACATGCATCTCTGCATGGCTGGCAGGTATCTCAGTTTGGATATTGGCCCACCACCTCAAGCTCAACCTCGTCAAGACAGAGCTGCTCTTCCTCCCGGGGAAGGCCTGCCCACTCCATGACCTCTCCATCACGGTTGACAACCCCACAGTGTCCCCCTCCCAGAGTGCAAAGAACCTTGGCGTGACCCTGGACAACACCCTGTCGTTCTTTGCAAACATCAAAGCAGTGACTCGCTCCTGCAGGTTCATGCTCTACAGCATCCGTAGCGAAGGACCCTACCTCACACAGGAAGTCCTAATCCAGGCACTTGTCATCTCGCATCTGGAGTACTGCAACTCACTGTTGGCTGGGCTCCCCGCTTGTGCCATCAAACCCCTGCAATTTATACAGAATGTTGCAGCCTGCCTGGTGTTCAACCCCGCACACTTCACTGGTTTCCAGTCAAGGCTCGCATCCACTACAAGACCATGGTACTTTACTACGGAGCAGCAAGAGGAACTGCCCATCCCTACCTTCAGGCTATGCTCAAACCCTACACCCCATCCCGAGCACTCCATTCTACCACCTCTGGTCTCTTGTCTCCCGCTCAGCCCAGTCTAAGCTCTTCTACTGTCCTTGCACCCCAATGGTGTTACCAGCTTCCCCCTGAAGCTAGGTCAGCAGAGTCCCTGCCCATCTTCCAAAAACATCTGAAACCCTACCTCTTCAAAGAGTACCTTAAATAATCCCACAGAAAATGGATGGCCGCTGTTTATTTTATTTATTTTCACTATTATTTTTATTTTTAATTTTTAAATTTTACCTTTATTTATACAGGTTTTTTCTCATTGAGATAATATCTCTTTTCCAAGAGAGACCTGGTCCAATTCTCACGACTTCCACCGAAGGTGTTTCCTCTCCCTGTTCGGGCGGCGCTCAGCGGTCGTCGTTGACGGTCTACTAGCTGCCACCGATCCTTTTTCCTTTTCTTTTGGTGTCTGTTTTGTGTTTCACCTGGTTTCATTTTGGTTAATTAGGGGGGTATTTATCTCGACATTCCCTTTGAGTTTTTATGCGAGATTGTTTTCGTTTGACTGTCAGTTAGTTTTGAGTTGGATTTTCTTTAGTTAATTTTTAACAGGTGGTTTTTCCCTGGACTGTGTCTGAGTGGGGTTTTGTGGCTACTGTTGTAGTCCGGTGTCCTGTTATTTTGAGCTTGTTTAATGAAACGCCCTTTTCCTTCGGAACTTGTTTCTCCTGCGCCTGACTCCACACCCACATCTCCTTGGGGAGATCTGACACCAATAGCAGCATGGGGAAAACGTACACTAACACAACATTAAACAAAACTATAAACACACATACAGTACAACAATTACATATTACATTAAAAACACAAGCTTCTTGACTAAAAACAGCTGGCCTAAAAACAATTACACTCTTCTATGATATATACATCGATCAAGTGTTTAAACTCCACCAACGAAACTAGATCATCACATTTTAAAATGTTCAGGAGAGAATTCCAGGACCACGGTGCTAAGTAACTAAAACTATTTCTACCATGACCTGTTCTAATTCTTGGTTCTGTTAGAAGCAAATCAGAATGGGACCGTAATTGATTTTTATTTACTGACCTGACTAAAAAAGAACAGAGATAAAATGGCATTTTACCCAATATGGCCTTATAAATCAGTGTATACCAGTGTTTAAGCCTACACAAGGTCAATGACGACCAGCCAACAGCGCTGTAGAGATCACAATGATGTGTTAGACATTTCTGTAAAACAAATTTGTAAACCAATCTAGAGCATGACCAGTAATTCCACAACAATTTAACCTTTGCACTAACACAGCATGGTCCACGGTGTCAAAAGCCTTCGACAAATCAATAAAAACAGACACACAATGTAACTTCTTATCAAGAGCACAGTGGATGTCATTTAAAACCTTCAATGTTGCTGGAACAGTGCTGTGACCAGACCTAAAATCTGATTGCATTCCATTTAAGATGTTGTTTTCTTGGAAGTAGGTCTTTAGCTGCCTTACTACCTAAGGACTCTAGTACCTTTGACAATACAGACCATTTTGATATGGGTCGATAGTTGTCAAGTCACGAGGGATCTCCACCTTTCAGGAGAGGCAGTACAAAGGCAGATTTCCATAACTTGGGGATTTCCTTAACATCAAGCGTAAGGTTAAAAATACATGTACATCTTACAACCGACAAGAACTTTTGAACGTCAGATCGGCAGTTACTTACCCCAATTCCGGCTTCAACTTTGACTCATCTGCCCTGGACTCTTCCTCTAATTCCGACCCAATTTCCGGGCTACCCAAGAGGAAACGTCGGCCTTACAGAGAAAAGAGGAGGGGAATCTGATGAGATTAAGGCGAAGGGAAAACTGGCCACCTCATAACTCCATTCTACTGGCCAATGTACAGTCACTCAATAATAAGATGGATGACCTCCGATCACAGATTTGCTACCAACAGAACTCTCAAAACTGCAATTTTCTTTGCTTTTCTGAAACATGGCTCTCTGACAAGATAACCGACCCAGACGATTGGGTGATCTCGCTCTAAGAGGCCGACGTGAGAAAGGCCTTTGATCAGGTCAAGTATTCCAGGGCGCTTTCTCAGAGCATGCACAGAACAACTGGCCCGCATATTCACTGTAATTTTCAACCTCTCCTTGTCCCAGTCTGTAATCCCCACATGTTTTAAGTTGACCAACTTCATTCCTGTCCCCTAGAACTCTAAGGCTTCATGCCACAATGACTACCGCCCTGTAGCACTTACTTTTGTAACCACAACGTGCTTTGAGAGGCTGGTTATGGCTCGCATTAACTCCACCATCCCAAATACCCTAGACCCAATACAATTTGCATACTGCCCCAACAGATCCATAGATGACACAATCTCAATTGCTCTCCACAATGTGGGGCGGCAGGGTAGCCTAGTGGTTAGAGTGTAGGTTGTAAGTTCAAATCCCAGAGACAAGGTACAAATCTGTTGTTCTGCCCCTGAACAGGCAGTTAGCCCACTGTTCCTAGGCCGTCATTGAAAATAAGAATTTGTTCTTAACTGACTTGCCTAGTTAAATAAAGGTATAAAAATAGGATTTGTTTTACTGTGGATATAGAATCTTTTGTACCTGTTTCCTCCAGCATCTTCACAAGGTCCTTTGCTGTTGTTCTGGGATTGATTTGCACTTTTCGCACCAAAGTAAGTTTATCTCTAGGAGAAAGATTGCGGCTCCTTCCTGAGCGATATGATGGCTGTGTGGTCCCATGGTGTTTGTACTTATACTTTATACTAGTCCACTTGTCATTCCAATCTCCTTTGCATTAGCGTAGCCTCTTCTGTAGTCTGTCAACTATGTGTCTGTCTATCCCTGTTCTCTCCTCTCTGCACAGACCATACAAACGCTCCACACCGCGTGGCCGCGGCCACCCTAATCTGGTGGTCCCAGCACGCACGACCCACGTGGAGTTCCAGGTCTCCGGTAGCCTCTGGAACTGCCGATCTGCGGCCAACAAGGCAGAGTTCATCTCAGCCTATGCCTCCCTCCAGTCCCTCGACTTCTTGGCACTGACGGAAACATGGATCACCACAGACAACACTGCTACTCCTACTGCTCTCTCTTCGTCCGCCCACGTGTTCTCGCACACCCCGAGAGCTTCTGGTCAGCGGGGTGGTGGCACCGGGATCCTCATCTCTCCCAAGTGGTCATTCTCTCTTTCTCCCCTCACCCATCTGTCTATCGCCTCCTTTGAATTCCATGCTGTCACAGTTACCAGCCCTTTCAAGCTTAACATCCTTATCATTTATCGCCCTCCAGGTTCCCTCGGAGAATTCATCAATGAGCTTGATACCTTGATAAGCTCCTTTCCTGAGGACGGCTCACCTCTCACAGTGCTGGGCGACTTTAACCTCCCCACGTCTACCTTTGACTCATTCCTCTCTGCCTCCTTCTTTCCACTCCTCTCCTCTTTTGACCTCACCCTCTCACCTTCCCCCTACTCACAAGGCAGGCAATACGCTCGACCTCATCTTTACTAGATGCTGTTCTTCCACTAACCTCATTGCAACTCCCCTCCAAGTCTCCGACCACTACCTTGTATCCTTTTCCCTCTCGCTCTCATCTAACACCTCCCACACTGCCCCTACTCGGATGGTATCGCGCCGTCCCAACCTTCGCTCTCTCTCTCCCGCTACTCTCTCCTCTTCCATCCTATCATCTCTTCCCTCTGCTCATACCTTCTCCAACCTATCTCCTGATTCTGCCTCCTCAACCCTCCTCTCCTCCCTTTCTGCATCCTTTGACTCTCTATGTCCCCTATCCTCCAGGCCGGCGCGGTCCTCCCCTCCCGCTCCGTGGCTCGACGACTCATTGCGAGCTCACAGAACAGGGCTCCGGGCAGCTGAGCGGAAATGGAGGAAAACTCGCCTCCCTGCGGACCTGGCATCCTTTCACTCCCTCCTCTCTACATTTTCCTCCTCTGTCTCTGCTGCTAAAGCCATTTTCTACCACTCTAAATTCCAAGCATCTGCCTCTAACCCTAGGAAGCTCTTTGCCACCTTCTCCTCACTCCTGAATCCTCCCCCCCCCCCCTCCTCCCTCTCTGCAGATGACTTCGTCAACCATTTTGAAAAGAAGGTCGACGACATCCGATCCTCGTTTGCTAAGTCAAACGGCACCGCTGGTTCTGCTCACACTGCCCTACCCTGTACTCTGACCTCTTTCTCCCTCTCTCTCCAGATGAAATCTCGCGTCTTGTGACGGCCGGCCGCCCAACAACCTGCCCGCTTGACCCTATCCCCTCCTCTCTTCTCCAGACCATTTCCGGAGACCTTCTCCCTTACCTCACCTCGCTCATCAACTCATCCCTGACCGCTGGCTACGTCCCTTCCGTCCTCAAGAGAGCGAGAGTTGCACCCCTTCTGAAAAAACCTACACTCACTCCCTCCGATGTCAACAACTACAGACCAGTATCCCTTCTTTCTTTTCTCTCAAAACTCTTGAACGTGCCGTCCTTGGCCAGCTCTCCCGCTATCTCTCCCTGAATGACCTTCTTGATCCAAATCAGTCAGGTTTCAAGACTAGTCATTCAACTGAGACTGCTCTTCTCTGTATCACGGAGGCGCTCCGCACCGCTAAAGCTAACTCTCTCTCCTCTGCTCTCATCCTTCTAGACCTATCGGCTGCCTTCGATACTGTGAACCATCAGATCCTCCTCTCCACCCTCTCCGAGTTGGGCATCTCCGGCGCGGCCCACGCTTGGATTGCGTCCTACCTGACAGGTCGCTCCTACCAGGTGGCGTGGCGAGAATCTGTCTCCTCACCACGTGCTCTCACCACTGGTGTCCCCCAGGGCTCTGTTCTAGGCCCTCTCCTATTCTCGCTATACACCAAGTCACTTGGCTCTGTCATAACCTCACATGGTCTCTCCTATCATTGCTATGCAGACGACACACAATTAATCTTCTCCTTTCCCCCTTCTGATGACCAGGTGGCGAATCGCATCTCTGCATGTCTGGCAGACATATCAGTGTGGATGACGGATCACCACCTCAAGCTGAACCTCGGCAAGACGGAGCTGCTCTTCCTCCCGGGGAAGGACTGCCCGTTCCATGATCTCGCCATCACAGTTGACAACTACATTGTGTCCTCCTCCCAGAGCGCTAAGAACCTTGGCGTGATCCTGGACAACACCCTGTCGTTCTCAACTAACATCAAGGCGGTGGCCCGTTCCTGTAGGTTCATGCTCTACAACATCCGCAGAGTACGACCCTGCCTCACACAGGAAGCGGCGCAGGTCCTAATCCAGGCACTTGTCATCTCCCGTCTGGACTACTGCAACTCGCTGTTGGCTGGGCTCCCTGCCTGTGCCATTAAACCCCTACAACTCATCCAGAACGCCGCAGCCCGTCTGGTGTTCAACCTTCCCAAGTTCTCTCACGTCACCCCGCTCCTCCGCTCTCTCCACTGGCTTCCAGTTGAAGCTCGCATCTGCTACAAGACCATGGTGCTTGCCTACGGAGCTGTGAGGGGAACGGCACCTCAGTACCTCCAGGCTCTGATCAGGCCCTACACCCAAACAAGGGCACTGCGTTCATCCACCTCTGGCCTGCTCGCCTCCCTACCACTGAGGAAGTACAGTTCCCGCTCAGCCCAGTCAAAACTGTTCGCTGCTCTGGCCCCCAATGGTGGAACAAACTCCCTCACGACGCCAGGACAGCGGAGTCAATCACCACCTTCCGGAGACACCTGAAACCCCACCTCTTTAAGGAATACCTAGGATAGGATAAGTAATCCTTCTCACCCCCCCCCTTTAAGATTTAGATGCACTATTGTAAAGTGACTATTCTACTGGATGTCATAAGGTGAATGCACCAATTTGTAAGTCGCTCTGGATAAGAGCGTCTGCTAAATGACTTAAATGTAAATGTAATACTTGCATACCATTGTTTGCACAGATGAACATGGTACCTTCAGGCATTTGGAAATTGCTCCCAATGATGATCCAGACTTGTGGAGGTCTAAAGTTTTTATCTGAGGTCTTGGCTGATTTAAAAGAAAAATCCCATGATGTCAAGCAAAGAGGCACTGAGTTTGAAAGTAGGCCTTGAAATATATTCATAGGTACACCTCCAACTGACTCAAATGATGTCAATTAGCCTATCAGTAGCTTCTAAAGCCATTACATCATTTTCAGGAATTTTCCAAGCTGTTTAAAGGTACGGTCAACTTAGTGTGTGTAAACTTCTGACCCACTGGAATTGTGATACAGTGAATTATAAGGGAAATAATCGGTCTGTAAACAACTGTTGGAAAAATGACTTGTGTCATGCACAGAGTAGATGTCCTAACCGACTTGCCAACACTATAGTTTGTAAATAAGACATTTGTGGAATGGTTGAAGAATGAGTTTTAATGACTCCAACCTAAGTATATGTAAACTTCTGACTTCAACTGTACATATCTACCTCAATCACTCCAGTATCCCTGCACATTGTAAATATGGAATTGGATCTGACCTTGTATATAGTATGCTTTCTTACTTACTTATTTACTGATTGTGTTCTTCATATTTCTTCTTATTTATTATGTTCGTTTTTCTAGTATTACATTGTTATTGAATATTGCATTTGAGTTGTTAAGAAAGGCATTTCATTGTTCTTGTGCATGTGACATTAAAACCTGAAACTTGAAACTTTGTTGTGGCTAACATTAGCTAGGTGGCTACCAATAGCCATGGGTTAAGGTTAGGGTTAAGGCTAGGATTAGGAGTAACAGTTGAAGTTGGAAGTTTTGTGCGAAAAGTGCAAATCAATCCCAGAACAACAGCAAAGGACCTTGTGAAAATGCTGGAGGAAACCGGTACAAAAGTATATATGTACACAGTAAAATGAGTCCTATATCGACATAACCTGGAAGGCCGCTCAGCAAGGAAGAAGCCACTGCTCCACAACTGCCATAAAAAAAGATAGACTACAGTTTGCAACTGCACATGGGGACAAAGATCGTACTTTTTGGAGAATTGTCCTCTGGTCTGATGAAACAATATTAGAACTGTTTGGCCATAATGACCATCGTTATATTTGGAGGAAAAAGGGGGCGGTTTACAAGCCAAAGAACACCATCCCAACCGTGAAGCACGGGGGTGGCAGCATCATGTTGTGGTGCTGCTTTGCTGCAGGAGGAACTGGTGCACTTCACAAAATAGATGGCATCATGAGGTAGGAAAATTATGTGGATATAGTGAAGCAACATCTCAAGACATCAGTCAGGAAGTTAAAGCTTTGTCACTAATGGGTCTTCCAAATGTGCGAGCATGGAGTGCTAAAAACCTGACTCAGTTACACCAGCTCTGTCAGGATTAATTGGCCAAAATTCACCCAGCTTGTTGTGGGAAGCTTGTGGAAGGCTACCCAAAACATTTGACCCAAGTTAAACAATTTAAAGGCAATGCTACCAAATACTAATTGAGTGTACAGTGAGGGAAACAAGTATTTGATCCCCTTCTGATTTTGTACATTTGCCCACTGACAAAGAAATTATCCGTCTATAATTTTAACGGTTTTATTGTAGGTTTATTTGAACAGTGAGAGACAGAATAACAACAAAAAAATCCAGAAAAACACATGTCAAAAATGTTATAAATTGATTTGCATTTTAATGAGGGAAATAAGTATTTGACCCCTCTACAAAACATGACTTAGTTTTAAACAGAGTTTAAATGTATTTGGCCAAGGTGTATGTATACATCTGACTTCAACTGTTGGTTAAAGCATTAAGGTTACGGTTAGGGAAAGGGTTACTTAACATGCTAAGTATTTACAAAGTTGCAAGTAGTTGCAAAGCTGCTTTCTACTTAAATTGCTAGTTGTCCATGATGAGATTTGAACACGCAACCATTGGGTTACTAGACGTTTGTATGATAGTATGCTTATCTATCTTGACCAACCATTCTCCTTTCAGTTTTGCCTTAAGTAACCTTCTGTCTTATGTAACCATATCAAACGTAACATATCATACTAATTTGAGTGTTCCGGATTTACATTTACTATGTTACGTCTGGATAAGAGCGTCTGCTGAATGACTTAAATGTAAATGTAAATGTAGTCTATGAGACCAGGCCTCATTAACAATAACATTACCAGGGAGGGTCTGTGCAGACAAACAAAACCATTTCTTCTATTTACTTAGGCTATTTATTTTTTATTTTGTCTAGCTCAGCCGGAATCCTGTTGTTGTAGCCGTTGGCCTTTCTCATAATGGTTCAGCTATCTTTCCCAAGGGCCAGACAGGGTGACTGCGTTCATCAGAGACCCTCATTTGAACTAATAATATAAACACCACATTGGAGAAGCAATAGCAGGAAAGCAGGTCTCTGTTGCATAGCTGCAGGACTGGATAAATTATGCATGGGGTTCGTTCCTGGCGTCTCCCTCTCCCCTTTGTTCCATAGTATTTTGGAAGTATTAAGTAAGGGGCCGCGTTAATCCGGTTACAGACTAGTTCTCTCCTATCACCATACATATGAGCATGAACGGGCCAATGGAGGGGGGGGGGGGTGCTGACTGCTTCAATGGATTACTGTCGGAGTCTCTATTATGAAGCTGGTTTATTCTCCGTCCTTGTAAAAGCTATAGGCTCTACAAAAAGGCCCTGCCTGATGTACTGGGCTGTCCATGTGTGACAGGGGTGACCCTCAAGTGAACAATGAGATCTTCCCCAATTCAAGTTGCAGGTTGAAGTTTATTGTCGTGAATCTTGCCGTGGAGGCAGAACTGAGTGATTTCTGCTAGATGTACCAGCTGCAAAGTTAAAACTGGCAATATTGTAAAAATGAATGAAAACAGAAACATGCTTTTTGGTCTTAATCTACTAAGGTTAGGGTTAGGCATAACAGTTAGCAGTATAGTTAAGGTTAGTGTTAGGCATAAGGGTTAGCAGTATAGTTAAGGTTAGGGTTAGGCATAAGGGTTAGCAGTATAGTTAAGGTTAGGGTTAGGTTTGAATTCATATTGTATGACTTTGTGGCTGTGCCCGCTAGTGACCACTCTGCAGAGCTGACTCCAGTACATGACTCATGACTTTCTTGTAGAATCACAGTCACTGATCACACGCTAGCTCTGGAGGGGAGCCTGACTGGAGGGGACACGGGCACTGTGAGGACAGTGATGCTGTGACAAGAGAGCTGAAGCAACTCTAAGAAAGTGGCGCTGACAGTCTCATTGTTCTGACCCTTTCTCTGTCTCTCTGTAGGTGTCAGAGACAAACCCCAGGGAAGGCAGCTCAGACCGCCCAGGCTCACTGCTTACTTCCTACACCCGCTGTCTAAGAATATCAGGAAGGAATATAATATAATAATATCAGCGAGGAAGTTATAGTGGGCCTGAGCAGCTGAGTGTGACTAAGGTTGCAAAATGTCCAATAAATTCCCTGGTTTTCCAGAAATCCTGGTCGGAGGATTCTAGATGCTTATTACCTCCTGATTTCAGGGAACCTCCAACCGGGATTTCTGGGAAAACTGGGGAATGTATTGACATTTTGCTATCCTAAGTGTGAAACATAGCTGCTCTTCTGATCCTCCATCCAGACTACTACTCCAGGCCAATGTGTATATATTGTCCCTCACCAGCCAAAGCATGGGAGTGACCGTGATATTATGAGTTCCGGAAGGACCAATCTTTTTGCATAACTTGATCAACTATGCCTCTGCCTCGCTGAGTCTTGCCACCAGCGTTTTGCACCAGGCGCTCTGAGAGACAGAGATCTGTCCATGATGAAAGTCAATGGCTATGCAGGAATTTGACAGTTTACATGAGGTGTGAACCGCAACAGAAAGAGCTAGCTTTGGGAAATCGATGTAGAAGATTGCCTTTATTTCAGTGTAAACAAAGAAACTCTCTCAACCACTCAATTTGTGTCACTATTACAGCTATGTGATCTGGGAACAGAAAATGAGCCCTTTTGCAACTCAATATAGCAAATAGCAAGCGGAAAAGCTTTTGTTCAAATATAGACGAATTGTTCAAGTTTCTCTGGAGTAGAGTTCTACTGAAGCGACTGAATACTAAAATCTTAAATAAATTGTCACCCCATTTCCTGCTTAGTGTTGACACTGAAAATGTAATACATTGAGATATACCCCTGAACTGCTGCTATTGACTTGATAAGTGCACAATATCATAATTGAAAACACAAGTCCTTAGCAAGCATGAAATCTGCATGCAGCATGCAGCACGCACACACAAGCACACATGAACACACACACAAAGACACACAGATAGACATACACACACTGCTGATCCAAGCACAAAGTGAGCAGTGGGGTGTGTTGAGATGATTGATTGGAGTTTTCCTTCAGCTCAGGGGGAAGAGATTGGAAGAGACACTTGTGGCCATTCATCAACATCACATACTCTTCAAATGAGCTGGAATACCCCAGCCAGGAGTGGGGAGGATTACAAGACTACAGTATAATGAACTACCCTAGCTAGAACAATATGATCCCTAAAACTGAAGTTCTCATTCTTTAAATTGACACATCCAGAATGTCACCCCTGTCCCCAAATATGACTCTGATTGCCTCTGAATATTAATATGGAACATGAGTGAGGTAACAGTACAAACAGTATTCCATGCTTCCACATAATAATAATATGTCACATTATGTCATATGAATATGTCAAAGTCCCAAACCTGCGTGAATGGACACATCCCCAAAAACATCGGTATGTTAATTTTCTGCACGGATACTTTGTAATCGGGACTGGGTTTGGTGACTGCACATCGTACCATCCCTATGATATTAACTGATACTCCTGCTCTGTGACTCTGTGAGCCAGAATTGGCTGGTCTCAAACATGGTCCATGTTACTCATTAGTGTACCACAGGAGGTTGGTGGCACCTTAATTGGGGAGGACAGGCTTGTGGTAATGACTGGAGCGGAATTAGTGGAACGGTATCAAACACATCAAACACATGGTTTCCAGATGTTTGATGCCAATCTATTTACGCAGTTCTTACCATTATTATGAGCCATCTGTTCTCCCCTCAACAGCCTCCTGTACACCAGTGCCATGATTACTGTATATATGTGATAATCTTTGTATGCTTGCAATGCGCAATGATGGAAAAGTACTGGGTAAACGGAGAAGTACTGCTTTAGTTCTCAGGCTGAGAACTAAAGCACCTGCTGATAGTCATATAGCCTCAAGGCCGAGATAGTAAGTGAGAAAACCACAGTCTAGACTTGTTTTTCTTATCTTAAATACTTTGTATCTAATCCAATGCAACAATGTTAAGGTATGATTGACGGTAGGTTGTCCACACCAACTAGGTATAAAGAGTGTTGTCTCCTGTTTCGCCACACAGATCTTTACTATAGACTATACTACAGTTGCATTTTATTACTAAAGAGTTTTATACCAAGGTTCATGTTGTCACGAACCGGCTCAAAGCCCGTAACAAAAGGGAGACAACGTGGAGATAAGGAGTAACAAAATATATATTTATTAAATAAGTAACTAAGTATAATATACAATGATGTGTGTAATCAGTAATCAGTAGTGTAAGTGAGTATTTTGCATGAATGTGATAATGCAGGGTGATGAAAGGTGCCAAAGCAAACAACCAAAAGGCCACCAAGATACACAACACAATCTGTAAAGGTGTCTGCATGGAGAGAGTCTCTTCCATGAATGTGGAAGAGGTCTATTTATCCTGGGAGACACCTGGCCCAGGTGTTTCCCATGTCGCTGACGACCCTCCCAACTCCGCCCACCGGCATCCTAATAAGGAAACAAGAGAGAATACGGCAGACAGAGTGGGAGGGTCGTCACACTGTGTCTGTGTCATCTATCTGGAAGACTGATTGTTGAAGGAAACTTACATCACCCCATGCAAAGGACCACCCAGCACTAGCAATCAACCCTGGTCCATGACCATCCACGCCAAAAAACGACCAATTATCAACTACTACCCCTTCTGACATGTTCATCAGATGGCGAGAAGCCAAACTCGTGAATAGGCAGTGGAGTCATTTTGACTTTAGGTGTGGTATCATTTTTTCTCAGGTCAATAGGAAGTTCTATTTTCCTACAGTAAATGACTGGGTAAGTTGACTGGCTTGTCTAGCTAGCCTGTCTTAGGCACATCATGATCAAGTATGGTAGCATTCTGCATGCAACTATGTAATACAATCTGTACGTGCATCAGAGTGAATTGGTGTAAAATAGAAAAAAGCTAGTTAAAAACAGCCAGTACAGAGGCTGTTCTGAATTGAGTTTATAATCATTTGTTTGCAGCAAATGCAACTGTAAGCACTAAACACTTGCCTCCAATCAAGAGTGGTTGTTTAACAGATGTAGCAAAGTCAGGTATCCAAGTATTGATTTTTCTGCTCTAAGACAGCTCAGTAACTCACCTATCTCCCTCACATTCTTTCCCTCTTGGTTATAGTTTTTGTCTGCTATGTAGAAGTGCCTGTGGCAGGTTGACCTTCAATAACTCAAATCGATGGCTAACATTGACTCACTCAGCGTTGGAAACAATAACAGCTGCATGCAGCAGGACTCATAGAATCATTCCTCCTGTCTATTTTCAGTATGTAGCGTTATGTAAGGCCAATGAATACATTATTTAGCTTTTGATTCCCAATTTAGTACATTTAAAGCACAATATGATGCAAAGCTGTATGTGTAGTGGGTGCATATTCACCTTCAACTAGCCCCGGAACTACTTTATGACAGCTGTTGTCACTCATGCCCCAGTCAATAGGTGGGTCTGACCCTTGACCTGTTTCTACACCCAAACAAGGCTGAGAATTCCGCTTCTTTATTTGAGCAGGTGGATTGGACATGGGCTGGGATGCTTAGTAGGCCTCCAAATGCAGACAGTCTATTTGTATTGATATTTTCCATGCTTCACCATTTGTCCTGTTCTCTTCTGACTGTTGGATGAGTCAGACTGAGCACGGAGGGTAGTGACAGTGTATATCCACACTATGTTGAAGATGCGGTGACAACAGCCCGGTACTACCCCGCTGCTACAATATGTTTGTCAGTGTTTATCAGTGCCCTATAGCAACAACACAACCTCCATGTGTCAGCACATTCTACAGTACACACAGGAAGAAACCCCATAGAGAGGCCTGAAAGATTCTTATTGTACAGTATGCTTACGTTGAATGATACAAGGGAATCAAATTGTAAACCATGCAATTGTGTATGACACATCAAATCTGAAAGGTGTAGGGTAGTCAGTGTTTTTGCCTCTATTCTTCAATCTGTTCTTGTCTTGTTTTTGTCTTCCATCTTCTCCACCACATACTTGTACCCTGCCTTAAAGCTGATATCCGCGATAGGCGAAACAGAGCCACTGGTCGCCCCAGTTGCATTTGTTATTATTGCTTTGAGGAAATGAGTATCCAGCATCGTGGTCATAAAATAATCCTAGTACATATACTGCTGTTCTATCGCATGTGCGCTGATGTCAGAGGGAAAGTAACGGTGTTAGTTTGAAGTAACCTCTTTGTTGTTGAAATATGGGAAACTGACATGGGAGTTCCATCACTACGGATTCCACCTTTAAGGCCGGTTTCTCAGCTTTGATGGAAAAAATTCCATGTGTTTTACCATGACAGCTTTTCTACCCCAGTGTGTGGACTGTCAACAAGCAGGGAATTGGATTCAGGGATTAAAGCAGGCCAAACCGGTCTCTCCTCTCTCCACCTTGTCACTGCCCTCTAAGGATTTCCTTTTGGCTCAGGGCAAAGACACACACACACACACACACACACACACACACACACACACACACACACACACACACACACACACACACACACACACACACACACACACACACACACACACACACACACACACACACACACACACACACACACACACACACACACACACACACACACTGCATCTAAACACACTACACACACCACTACACACACCCTAACAGCTCCTATAAGCAGAGGACATATAGCCTTACAGGAGACATGTGATCTGTCAGCCCACAATCAGCCATCTTAACCAAGCCAACACAGTCTCCCCCTCCCCTCCTGTCTCTTTATGAAAGCATGTGGTCCCTCTGTCATCTGTATGTATGCATAGTACTCTCCCCATTGCCTGCTTCAAGACAGAGTATCTGTGTGAGTGATCTTTACGAGCGCCTGCTCTAATATCTAATAGCTCTGCTCAGCGTTTTCCACCTCCTCTCATCCATGGAGACTGGGTAATAGCAGCCATCCATTAGACAGA